>NW_008628893.1:0-23958 GCF_000691845.1 Merops nubicus
AAGGATTCTATGATTCTATGAAATGCCAAAATTAATGAAAGCAATATCAACTTTGAGGCCTTGCCAACCTTCATGGTCAGAAGCATTGGCTTATGTACCTCAGCAAAGGTGCATGAAGTTCCATGAGGGCAGATAGTTCTGCCTTCATGGAGAATTATCTAGCAAGACAGAGGGCTTCATCTCCTAGCTGTATGCAAAAGCATAAGGAAAGCTAAGGGAAAAATGTGTGAGTAAGAGCAGGGGTGAAATGACTAAATCATTTAAAGTTAAGGGATTGTAGTTTTGCCATCAGATCTCACCCAAGAAATCTAAGCCAATTAAAGTATACTGAACAATTATGTCAATGAGGTTACTCCAGATTTAAAGGAAACATGTAAAATCTGATAAAATGTCAAACTTATATATGAGAGAAAGTGTTACACTTCATAGAATCATAGAATCCTTAGATATTGTAACTGTAGGCTGCAATGATGAAGAAAAAGAAAAAATAAGGATCTCTCTGGAGCCATAATGTCAGTATTTTCTTGACATCTTTTCCACAGCTTTCAAACACCCTATGTTCCCATGGAATTTACCCTGAAATAAAACAAATACAGCTGCAGTATCCTTTACAACACAGATATCACAGGCAAGCAAGGGTCTCTAAAAGGTTGGTGAAATCACACATGGAGCAGACATCTGTCTAATTCCATTAAAAGAGAGTTTTAGAAAAGATGATTTAAAAATAACCCCAATTTGCCAGTAAGTCCCCTTTTGCCACACCCTCCTCAGGCTGCATCACTCAGCTCATTTTCTTCTCTGATCTTACCAGTCTCCTGTGGACTGCAGGTTAAACGAAATGGAGAACTATGAAAGCAAGGAGATAAAGCTAAATAGACCATATACAAATGTGAGACAAATCACTGAAGGTATTGGTTATAAATTCCTCTCCTCAACTGAGAAAATAATAACTTTGTGTGCTTTTTAAATGGAAAGAAACATCGTGAAGAAAAGCAAAAGCCAAGGTAGGAAAGGATAAAGGGAGAGAAAGGAGCATGTCCACTCCTCATGCAGAATCTAAGAAATATTGTCAATATTTAAACCCTCTTTTTTTTCGTACTACTAGGAACAGTGTTATCAACACCTGATCTGGAAACCAAGAGTTTCAGTTTTAAGCCCAAACCCTAGATTTTCCTTTTCTTGTGTGCCAAAAATGGTCTGTGCAAATATGCTTTGCTCTCAGCAGTGGGCAGATGAGCAGCAGGCAGGGTCTTGTTTCTGGGTACCACATCTGAGGAACCCCTCATTTATTAATAGCTCTGTTGACAGAGTCACCTGGAGCCCCTTCACTTCCCCTGTGTGCTTTAAATCCAGATTTGTCCAACAGTCTCTAATTTGGATCCTTTTCTTTTCTCAAGAATTAATGTTTAGATCTTAAATTAGCAGAATTAGTTTTCTTTTTCCTCTTGAGAAAAGTCTCATATCTTTTTCCCCTCTGAGGAGAGGAAGGAACAGGCTGTTGCATCAGCAGAAAGCATCTTCTTCTCCCAACTGGAGTGCCAAGGGGTGGAAAAAGGTGCAGTGGTCTTTTTTTCCTTCTTTCTTACCTCTGCTCACACAATTCAGATGCTGGGTGGCAAAAAAGAGAGAGAAGGACCCATGTAACTGCTTCTTTTGGAAAATACAAAAGTGAGGAAGGGATTATCAAGCACTTTGAAGAGGTTTGGCTTTTTTCTCCCATCAGATACTGTGTTCAAAGCCAAAACAGTCTGAAAAATAAGTTGTTTTAAATAAACTCCTAATTTCCTAACATAAAGGAAGTGGATAGGTTTTACCTCATTAGAAAACCTACCTGTAGGCTTCAACAGACACATGTATTGACTTCTCAGACTTTTAGGGGAGAGGAACATTTCATAGCCTCCCTTTTTCTCCTACTCTGCCAATGAGTTTGCCCTACATAGATATCAAGGACAGAGCAGCCTAAAAAGGATCTGACAACTCTTTCTTTTGCCTTTTTTTATTTTTTATCATTTAGAAATGAACCCTCAACAATGTAATCAGCTTTTCTAGGAGTTTTTATTAATCATCTAAGAGAAGATGGCAATTTAGTTTTATGACTACACGTTTAAGTGTTGGCAAACTGTCCAGATGAAGTGTTATTTTCATACCTGTAATATGTTTGCAATCAACACTTGGGTGACTGATTCTTCATTGCACAGCCTCATTTTTATTGTCTTATATGATGTCATAACTTTTATAAATAAAAGTAGTACCCCAGATAGGAAAATGTTACAGCCAAAGAAGCAGAAGAAGTGGATATTACCTTTCCATATTCCCTCAGAAAATTGTATATATTGACAGACAAATCCCCCTGGTTTTAGAGATATGGCCTCTTTCCTGACAGAGGGAGAAAAATGTAAACCCTAACCAGCTATGGGCAGCTTTTCATGTCTACTGATGCTGATGTATTCCTCCTGACTGCATCTCCTGGGTGTACAAAGTTGTTTATGGCCAAAGCTCGGTGTTCTGAGACAGTTTATATGAATAAAGCTAACACAGTCATCTTGTTTTATGGAGACTAGGAAAAGTGGGGTTCTTCATAGCTCAATAGCTGGCTAGTTTTGTTCCTCTGAACAAATTCTTTAATCTCTCTGAATTCTGTCTGTTTTAAATCTTAAAATAAGCAAAAATAAAACCTGGTGGTTTTGTGTGAGTGGCTTGGTCCAGGATCCCACCAGTTTAAGGCTGAGGACTTGTTTAAATGATTTGATGGATTGGGGAGTTTACATTATTGTTCAAATACAGTTCAAATGGACATTCCTAGAAATGAAATATGACTTCTGTTGAGTCTGGAGCTGAGCTTAAGAACTCTAATAATGATAATGATGGAAATTTTCTCTCTTCAGTGACTTGTTTCTCCAGGTTATTGTAATTTCCATCATGACTTTAGCCAGTTACAACACTGATCTCAGTGGTTTCCACAAGACATGTGGAGTTACACAGGAGTACAGATACAGTTGCTCTCTTCCTCCTTTCATTTCCCAGCAGGATGTTTCTACACAGGTCCCTTTTCACCAACACTGCAGAACAGCAATGTTAGAGGTTGGTAGAAAAAGGTGGGGTGGGGACTTGCAGGTTTATGACACACATGGAAACTGCATGTGTCATATCCAGCCAGGATCAGGACAGTACTGATGTCATCCTCCACCTCACTTGGCTTAATATATGACTGGCTACCTGCCAAACTTATTGTAGTTTATGAAATAATTTAGGAAAAATAGGGAAAAGCTCCACTCTGCACTTAGAACTTACTTAAGCAAAATTTGAACTGAATCTCTTCTGAGGTTTGGCTCCCTCAGATACTTCACCTGATTAAGAGATAATAATAATCATAATAATAACAATAATAGACCAATGTTATAGAGAACATTTTTCCCTTGGATTTCTTTTTTCATTCAGTCTTAGATTCAACTGATTCCTGAAAAGTGAATGTGCAAATGTTTTAAATGAGCATTTTTTTCTTTAAAATCAAACTCAGACTTCCAAAAAGATTCAATTTTACTGACAATTAATTTTCAAATAGGCTCTATTGAACAATACTAAAGGCAAAAATAAGAACCAAACTCCTGGAGATCCTAGGTCAATCAGAAGATGATTTTTGAGGTCTTATCATCTGCTAATTTGTCCAACTGCTATTGAGATTTGTATGGTATGGATAGAGACAAGAAAACACACTGATGCATTTGTACCTACATCAAATAGTCCTGCCAACCATGGTCAACTCCTTCACACTATCTTTTCAAGTCAACCTCATACATGAGAGTTGTCACCTGGTTAAATACATTCTCATGGATTTCAATCAAACTGAGCACCCAGAAAAGCAGCAGTTGTTTTCCTTCAGTAAACCAATACCAGATTTCATTATCTCTTCTGGAGCTGATGATTTTCACTGGAGAGATTCTGCTCCCTTAGTCCATCCTCACTACTGGCAAGAACTAACACTCCCTCTGATAGTCTTACCCAAACCCTTCACTGAACTCTGGTGTTTTATAATCCAATGTAGGAAGAATCACCAGTGGTCATTGTAGTTAGCATTATTCACCAGCAAAACATTGTTGGGCTGTCTTACATAATTAATTCCTTCTCTTTGTCCCCATCTCCCCTGCTTGCCCTTTTTCAGTTGTGCATTAAAATAAATCAAATGTTTGGCTTGAAATATCACAAAATGCAAATAAACTGCAGCAAAACGATTCCGAAAGAGGATTTAAGATTTCATCATGAGATAAATCTTCCTGTTTTAATAATATTTGATTCTTATGACATTCTCTATTTTTGTAAAAAAGAAAAAAACATGAGCATTCCCATGGTGGTGGGACAACTCCTATTTCATCCATCTGTGAGAATTGCTCTAAGATTGTTCCTAGCTGGCACATAAATTGCAAATGAGAAAGTTGTGTGACTTCTCTCTTTTGCCATCAGCTTCTCAACTGCTTCCTAACTCTCATGTGATATCACAGCTAAGACTAACATCCTTGATGTTGGGAAAACTGGACACACTGGCTGCTTTGCCCTTGCTGATATAAAATCACACAGAGCAATTCACATATGCTCTTCCTTTGTGTTCAGCTCTAAAATTCAGTACTGGCTGGGCACTTAACTGTCTTGGGCAATGCTTTTTATTTCTGGTTTCCTCAGATATTTGACTTAATTGGCATTTAAATTCTACAGTAAATTCTTCTACAGAAAAAAGGCATTTAAAAATTCCATAAATGTGGGTGCCTAGGCATTTAAAAATTCCATAAATGTAGGGTGCCTTAAATCCTCAATATCACTCTGATAATAGTATTTGGAGTACAATAAGGTAGTAATATAGTTGTAATGTGCTCTCAGTGATACCATAAAGTTTGGGTTTTGATGCCTTCACTTTCCCATAAGAAATAAAGCTGATCATCTGAATGAAGAGATGAGATACTTAGTAGTATTGTTTTAGATGAAACAAAGCATGTGCTTCCTGTATTTATGGCAACTATGTTTGTCTCTCACAATGGGAAAGGCAGAAGTACTTCAATTTATTTAAAATTTTTGGAGAATTCTGTACTAAGTTTTGATTTACTTTCGCAGTGTTTTATTCTTACCTCTCAGTAAAGCACAGGATGCAGAGAAACACTGAGAAGAATTTGCAAAATGTGGGTTCTAGAGGATCATATAGCAAATTCCTAGAGAAAATGCCAAGAGAAGGAAATGGAAGGATGGTGGTAGCTGTAAAACTAAAGAAGTTTTAGGCTGTGGTTAAAAGGAAAGCCAAGAAATCAATCACAATCGTTCAAAGCTGCTGCAAGGAAGCACTGCACATGACAAAGGAAAGAGCACACTTAGAATACATCAGAGAAAAAAGTGAGGAAAAGTGGGATCTTAAAGAGGATGTGATGTTCTCCAATTCTTATTCTGCTGCAGAGGAGAAATACAGAAATGACTAAAGGGGAAGCATTAAGGTCACTTCAAGCTTGTGCAAGAAAATGCAATAAGAGATAATTAAAAAAAATATATATGTATCACAATTAGAGCTCAACAAATGGCAAAATAAAGTTATAGATCATGATAATAAAATGCCTTTTGAGATGACATGACCCCTAGAGATAAAACTGGAAGGCTCTAGATATTTCATTGCTTTCATACCAGGCAGTAGTGATGAAGAAAACCACCCCCACAAGAAAAAGAAGGTAAGAATAAAAGGGAAGGAGAAGTGAGAAATTAAATTTCACCTTTCTCATGAAAGGCTTTTGATATTTAGAGATATGTCTCAGCCTCTCCCAAGTGAACACAGTCAGAATTCCTCCTCTGTAGGTCTGACTACTTTTCTGGCAAAGTATTTCCTCAGCTGGATTTCTGCAGAGAAGGGACATCCAGTGACTTCTTCCCCCATTTTCAGTGAATTAGATCTGTGTAGGCAGCCTACCTGTTGTGGCTTTTCAGGAGCAGTCCCTTTTTTCACAGCTGATGTTCCTCATAGCAGACAAATGCTCATGAATACCTTGATGTATTGGTCCCTTCCTTTGATACATCTGTCTGCTCTGCTGTGGCTCCTTTCCACAATAGCCCTGGTCCTTTTAATTTCCTCTGTTCAAGCACAAGCCATTGTCCACATGCCCTTTCAGGACTGTCTACATTAAGTATTCAAGATTACACAGGCTGTTTAGCATGACAAACATCATTTTTACCATGTATGGCAAGGACAAGAACAGTAGAGTCGTTTCTCAGCCATACATCCTGATTTATGTTAGCAATTCTAAGAAGAATTTTAAGGAACTCAAGAGGGATCTAACAGAGCTAAGGTGATGATGCAGAAGTCATTTAAGACGAATAAAAATGCAACACAAACTGTAAAGAAATTAGTTACAACTCAACCAGGTTCTTTAATGAAGGCAGTCCTGTCATGGTGAGTGATTTGGCAAAGATGTCAACTCCAAGCAGTAAGAGTATTATTGACTGTTTATGATTATCTGTTTCAGTAAAGGGCTCTCCTGTGAGTTAATCAGATGCTGACTATCAAACTTAACTCTAGTGTTTTCTCCTGAAAATAATAACCATATGGCAGCAGAGTTAGAAAGCCTTGAGGAATGATTACCAGATGAATCTAGGAACTTGTACAGAGAAATCCATTGGACACTGTCTCTTAAGTGATGTGCAACATGTTCTGTTTGCTTTAGTAAGATCTATGCAAGTGAAGTGTTAGAAAATAGGTGTACAGGTTGGTAAATATGGATTTGCTATCACTGAAAATATAAAGCCTATTTAGACAGCTGGATAAGTGGTTTCATTTCAGCTTCCTCATTTTAATCTTAATTTCTTCATCATTTGCTGGAGAACAAGGTTAATAGAAGCAGTCTCACAACATCACTGGGACAGAGAGTTCAGGTATTTGATCTTTAAATTAAGATTAGATATCTTTCTTTTAATTTCAGGCAAACATTACTGAAATATGAAATTTCAACTAGAATTGTTTGCATCTAAGTTGACTATAACAGCTCTAAAGCTTTGACATCTACAAGAGGTATATAATTTCAAAAAAAAGACAATTTAATATATATGATGGAGAACTCAGCTTAATGTGTGTATCTTTAGTGCATTACAGTTACAGACATTCAAAGAAATTAATTTTAAATCGAAACATTTTAACACATTATATTCCTTGCCTCAAGACATTAATAAGACAAGCAGATGGGTGAAGTTTTTTTTTTAGAAAATTAGATATGTATCTAAATAAGACCAAAGAGCAGCCCAGCTCTGTTCTGCTCAGATGGCATTATTTGAGGTTTCTTAAATTTTTTAAGTATCTATACACAGCAACTTGGCTTGATTGATATCTCAGTGCCTAGTGGTAGTGACTGCCTTGATTCAAGTCGAGTTGAAATCAATGGTTAAGTCAATGAAATCAACTTAACTTCAATGGGATAATAATAATAAGGTCCAAAATTCTGGTGGGTAATTGCTGCTGGACAGATTACTAGATTGTGTCTTTGTTATGCTGACTTAACTCATCAGAATCAAGATGCTGAAATGCACCTAGAGGTTTGTAGTTTTGATTCAACTGGAACTAGATGGACAAAAAAAGGAGAAGAACCTTTCTAAACTCAGGCTTCCTTTGTTCTTCCCCATGAGAGTGGTGAGACCCTGGAATGGGTTGCCCAGGGAGGGGGTTGAGGCCCCATCCCTGGGGGTCTTTAAGGCCAGGCTGGAGGAGGCTCTGGGCAGCCTGATCTAGTGGGAGGTGTCCCTGCTCCTGGCAGAGGGGTTGGAACTGGGGGATCCTTGTGGTCCCTTCCAACCCTGACAGATTCTGATCTGTTTGAGCAGAGGACTTTAGAGCCCTAATGGCTCAAGGGTTGGACTTGATGATCTTGGAGGTCCCTTCCAACCTAAAGGATTCTGTGATTCTATGATTCTACAGCACTTAGTCATTAGAATAGTCATCTATGTTACAGTCATAGTGCCTCATTTATTTACAAACAATCTATCTTTCAATATGACCTACTCATGTAAAAGCAGGCTAGCATGGAACAAAACACAATATTCAGAAGACAGTCATACCTCATGAACTAAAGGTTTTGTACTTCACTCCACTCAAAAGGTAACTATCAGGTAAGTAAGACTATTTTCAGGTTGAAAGAGTTCTAGATATACTTTTCAGGTAGTGGTCTGTTTATTTAAGGTAGTAAATGCCTAAGCAATTAAATGATTCTGAACAATTCTTTGTTCAGAAGTGGGATACGAGACAAGATCTTGGTTTGAATGAAACCTCTGTAGCGTGTCTTAAAGGAAAATAAAGAAAACAAAAAAAGGGAAGCAAGACTAGAATGATAACACTGTATTTTGACACCTTCTTGTTCCTCTAAGCTTAGCAGAAGGCAGAGTAAAGGGTAAAAGATCAATGTATTAAAAATATATCTTTGTACTGTTGCAAACCACTAAGATAATGAAAGAAGGCAACGGTCTGGTTGGGTAGAAGTTCACACACAGGGTTTGTAGATCAAGAGTGATTTTTTGTTGTTGTTTAGTGATGTTACCAGAATTAATTATGAATTAAGTCTGAGTTTTACTGAAGATTCTGGAGAAGGAAGCTGAAAGTTGACAGGAGAGTGGTTACATCTCTATTAGTGGTGATTCAGTGTAGGAGGCATGGCTTGATTGACCTAAAAAATGCATACAAAATTGTTATATACCTGTGTTACATATATCTGTGGGATATTAGGGGGATTTACTCCAGATGAGATATAATTTAGTCCTTGGGTATCAATGCCTCTAGGATTTGTGGTTTGAAGCTTTGTGGAAGGAAGTATTAGGCACGTACTGAGGGGCAGCAGGACCTCCTGGACAGCATGGCTTGTGGCATGGAGCTTTCACTTGGGCTTCTTCCAAAAGTAAGCTGCTCTTGGGGCACCAAATCACTCTGAAAACTGCATGAAAGGGCAGTCAGGGGTTCCACTTCACAGCTGCCTTATTGATCTGCAGCAGATCACTCCCTTGGACACAGCCCAGGCATTCCCCATTTCTGTCTTTTGACAGTGTCATCATTTGGCACTTTGCATAAATAATGGATAGGAAATTTTGATGCAAATGAGTTTTGAGCATCTCTGTGGAACAACCTGTGGAACATCTCTGTGGAAAAAAAGTTAAAGCCACTCAGGAGGAAATGACAGGGAACCTGCCTAGAAATGGCACCAGGAGGTTTCACAATATTAAACAGAAGTTATCAGAGCATGATCATGGAATCATAGACTGGTTTGGGTTGGAAGGGACCTTTAAAGGTCATCTAGTCCAACCCCGTGCCGTGAGCAGGGACAGCTTCCACTTGATCAAAGCTAGATCAAACCTTTCTCAGAACCCTGTCTAATCTGACCTTGAATGTTTCCAGATTTGGGGCATATGCCACCTCTCTGGGAAACCTGTGCCAGTGTTTCACCACTCTCTTTGTAAAACAATTCTTCCTTATATCTAGTTTGAAATGTCTTTATGCTTTGTTTTAGTTTAAAGCCATTACCCTTGTCCTATTAGAACAGGCCCTCTTTAAAGACTGCCCTTGTATTTAACCCAGAAAGACACAGCCCTAAAATTCCTCCAGATTCCACCTCAAAGCAGTGGAAGTGGTAATTCTCACAGTAGCTGAAATCTTCTCTACATTCTTTATATCAAGATTCCAGTCTTGATTTTTATCTAATTTATCCCAATGAAGCAGCATGGGCTTGAGTTGTAGGAGTCCTTATTTCCACCACCATTTGTAAGATCAAGACTTTTTTTAGCAAATGAGGGAAATGTGACACTTGGAGTTTTAGGAAGAGAAGTCATTTAGCTAGTGCTTTGCAACAGTTTTTATATACACACATAATGAACGGTGGAAAATTATTACAATGGGGGCATAGAAGTAAGCATGGATGCTGGAGTCATAAAAAAGAGCTAATATAAATCTGTGGCATTTTATTGACTTCAGTACTTCTGGCCTGATTTAAATCAAGCATGAATTTAACTCTAGGGCCTTTCATAAAAATCCCTGGCTCTGCATCCTGCTCACAATCCAGATAAATTTTTCCTAAATTTCAATGACACTCATGGCTGAACAAAGGTTTCAGAATTTTGCTATCAAATCACATAAAAAAATAAGTCTCTCATCAGAAGTTCATTTAGATTTGAAATGTATCTAAGCATTTTGTGGATATCATAATCTTTAAAGTTGTTCCCATCATATTTTTATTGCTGAGGCATTTTCCACCCTGCATATGTTCAAAATAAGTCTTATTCCCCAGGTAAAAAAAAAATCAGAAGCATATATATATAAAAAAAAATAATCAACCAAAATAATCTACGAATTTTTTAATGTTATCTAAAATGTAGTTGCATATTAAATGGAAACAAATAAAATATCAATAGATTCATAGCTATATAGCAGCCTAGGTAGGGAGGTCAAGTAATGTGAGATTTCTTTTCTTTCTTCTTGCTTTTATTTTGGTGTATTCAGCACAGACTCATCAACTTCACAGGAGTGTCAGGCTCTGAACAGAACCACATGTTAAAATAATTACTAATTATGGGCAAAGAAAAAAGAATGACATGAAAAAGACATGAATTTTTTTAAGCAGTCCAGTTCTCTCAGGAAAAGTAATTGCATTGCTTTTGAAATCACAAACCAAGGCATCAGTATAACTTCTTTTTGCAGTAAGAGTGCTAAAGCAGATCTACAAGGGATCTGGTTTTATGAGCTTCTGTTGCATTTTCAGGATTCCTTTCGTATCTATGTGTATGACAAGGATGGCAGGTTAGGCTCAAGAGGAGCACAGGTCTGCTCACTGGGGGCTCATATGTCTGCTCTGTTGCAAGGAAACTTCTTTTTCCCCAGACTGAAGCAGGAAAGGTATTTTCCTTTTTGGCCTGTGCAATATGTGGGCATAAATAAGTGTTTGAGGGTGGTAGGGTTGGGTTCTTTCTGTCTGTTTATCATACAGGTGGTGATTCAGACAAGAAAAATAATTCAGGTTAAATGGAAATGGCATTTTTTTTTGAAGGGCACATTTTGGGGTGTGGAGAAAGAAAAAAGACAAGCAATACAGATAACTAACAAATTTGTTTGAATCCAAAAGTATTTTACTTCTTACAGGGAGCAGGAGACTGTGTTTAGAAGTAAAGTGGTATGTATTTCAAAACAGAATTCTTATTTTCAGATGAGGAAAGGAAAGACTGTTTTTGCAGGCTGTTGCTTTGAATTTTTTCTTTTTTTCTATTTCTTTGCTTCTTTAATCTGTTGAAATGGCTTGACTAGTTGTAAACTCACAAATTAATCCAGGCAAATGCTGTGAGGGTTTTTACTGTGAGTGAGCAAGATATTCTTCTGAAATATTTCCATATTTCTTCTTTAAAGGACATATAAAAAAAAATACTGAATTTGCTCTTTGGATAAGTGACTCTGAGTGTCTCTGTTTCCACTGAAGCCAGGAGACAATGAGCATTTCCCAGGGTTAGGTTGCCAACTGGTGCTGAACCCCTTGTAAACATTTTAGCCTGCTCCCAGAACTGGGACAGCAGCATGGCTCTGAAATATCTCTCCTGCTCAAGAGGAATACTTGTATGTGAGGAAACTCACTGACTTTTGTGCAGTGCAGTATGTGTAGCTAGTGCTTTTTTGTAGAAGATAACTTTGTAGCTTGGATTTGGGATGAGCAGCTCAAGGGAAATGGTGACAATATTTAAGCTTAATTTCTTTACAACGCTGTGAGACTGAAGTCATAACTGCAAGAATTTTTCAAATAAAACTTACCAGCAAGTTTACATCCAGGTAAATGCAATTCTGCTTATCTAGCCCCCAAAAATCACATTTCTGAGAAGAAAACTCCTCAGTTGCCTAGGGCATACTCCTAGTCCTCTACAGCAAAGCAAATTGGCAAACATCAGTAGCCTAGGCAAAGAAAAGCAGTGGCCACAAAATGACTTCTCAGAGGACCCAGCTAGGAAGGTGCATCCCTCAGTCAGAAACTTGACCTTGCAAGAGTTGCTACTTGCTGTTCCCACCCAAGTCCTTTCTGGGAAAGTTTGTGTGGTGTTCCAGACATAGCCCTGCAGCTCTTGCTATAAAGAGAGAACGACTTCATTTAAATGGCATTGACCACGTTGGGCAACCACAAAGAGGATCATGCAATTCCCTGCAGGCCTGAGCATCAGCATGGTCATTGCCATGGCACTCAGCAACCACATTTTCTGCTCAGCCCCTTTCTACCCCTTTCCCTCAGCACAAGTTATTGCTGTCATTTGTATCCCCTGTCCCTGCCCTGGCTCAGAGCTAGAGCCAGCAGAGTCAGGTTTATTTTGCTGTCTCAATTTGGCAAAAAGGTGCCAGTGAGCCAAAGACCAGAAAGCCAACCAGATCCTGGGCTGCAGCAGGAGAAGTGTGGCCAGCAGGTGGAGGGAGGGGATTCTCCCCCTCTGCTCTGCTCTGGTGAGACCCCCCCTGGAGCACTGCATCCAGTTCTGGAGCCCCCAGGACAAGAGGGACGGGGAGCTGCTGGAGCGTGTCCAGAGAAGGGCCACGAGAATGATCCGAGGGCTGGAGCAGCTCTGCTGTGAGGACAGACTGAGAGAGGTGGGGCTGTTCAGTCTGGAGAAGAGAAGGCTCCCAGGGGACCTTATTGTGGCCTTCCAGGATCTTAGGGGGGCTACAAGAAAGCTGGGGAGGGACTTTTTAGGCTATCGAGTAACAACAGGACTGGGGGGAATGGGGCAAAGCTGGCAGTGGGCAGATTCAGGCTGGATGTGAGGAAGAAGTTCTTCCCCAGGAGAGTGGTGAGACCCTGGCATGGGTTGCCCAGGGAGGGGGTTGAGGCCCCATCCCTGGGGGTCTTGAAGGCCAGGCTGGAGGAGGCTCTGGGCAGCCTGATCTAGTGGGAGGTGTCCCTGCTCATGGCAGAGGGGTTGGAACTGGGGGATCCTTGTGGTCCCTTCCAACCCTGACAGATTCTGATCTGTTTTAGCAGAGGACTTTAGAGCCCTAATGGCTCAAGGGTTGGACTTGATGATCTTGGAGGTCCCTTCCAACCTAAAGGATTGTATGATTAAGCCTGAAGCAACTCACTTTGAAGGCGAGGTTGGCATAGCTGGATCAGAAACCTTGCCTCTGCTCTTTGTTTCTATGCCATTACTTCTCCAGTGTGCAAAATGCAAACTGCAGAGGAGGTCACTGCACTGCAGACGTGTGTCAGAGTTGCCTGTGAGTGTGAGAAGGAAAGGCAGCAACGCTGCTGACGGAGGCAGCAGTTGGCTGTCAAAGCTCAGTCCCTGGCACAGTACAAAAACTGCCCTTTGTGTCACATTCCTTGTGTGCACCTGCCAATTCTGGAAATTACAAACTTTGCCAAGGGAGAGTTTCAGATGGTTTCCTGCTGTTTTGTGAGGATTTGGTTTTGTTGTCGTTTTTGTGTTGTTTTTAGAAAAGCAAGTCAGAAATGTGGTGTGATTGTCCTCAGGCTTCAAAAAGGAAGATGTCCTTTATGGATAGGATATGGATATTACTATTTATTTAGCCCTTATGTAAAAAAGAAAACAAAAAATGGAAAAAATGAGCCAAAGTCCATGACATTTAGCAGAGTGGAATGATGAATCCTGAATGCAATGGCTTAGGCGTGGACATATATGATCAATTTTTCAACTGAGTGAGGGGGAAAAAAAAGCTAACTTAGTCTAAAATGCAAATGAGAAGTAGTAGGTTATACTCTAAAGGGATATTTCAGTCAACTGAGCTAAAACTGCATTGGTGACACAGGTGAAAGCAGAACAGGATTCTGTAGAAAGGACCAGTAAAACACTTAACAGCAATATTTGAAAAGAAACACCATGTGAGGGTGGTCTGTCCTGTTTCTTGCAGCTTTGGATGAAATGCATTTAATTCCTGCACTTTTTGGGTGAAGGTGGGATGTTCTGCATATCAGCCCAGTTTTTGCAGAGGAGCTATATAATATTTCCAGCTATATATGGATGACTTCTTGAGCTGCAGCAAACTTCAGACTCTTCTGAGGCTGATACATGGGCTAGATGTGGGATTCCCTGAGATGTTCATCTCCTTGACATTTCACTAACAGAAATCTTTGGATGACACATGGCTCCTGTAATCCTCCATGTCTGGGATATATAATATCCAGCACTACTAAATGTTCAGAAAACCTATCTAAAGACTCAATTGACAGCTGGGAATAAAATTCTCTTGTTGGTGTGTGGAATCAGCCAAAATCTTGGGATTTGAGTATTTTTAACCTTAGTACACAACAGTGCTTTGACATTCTTTGAACCACTCGTTCCATGTACTTCTAGGAAAAAAACATGCAAATATTTGTGGACAATAAATCACCCCCCTAAGGAATAATATTTTTATGCCACAGGAATAATGCAGAGCAGGTCAGCTTCAGTACAGAGCCCCCAGGCATGTCCATGCCAGGATCCTACCACCTAACCCTTCCATTTGGAGTCATTTTCAGTCAAAAGTGTTGGTCTTACAGGGAAAAGAGAGGTGCCTCCACAAGTGTTTCATCCAGTAGGATGAAAGTCCTAAAAAGGAGGAGGTCATTCCTAGGAAAAGTAAAAAAAATGGTTTGCAATTTAATTATTCAAAATGAGTCAAATTTTCTTATTGCTAGATTATGACATGAGACCTACTCACCCTTCTAGGTGTCTGACAGCCAACATTTTGTCAGCTTCAATACTGGTCCTCACCTAAGACCTGTCAAAATGATGGGATGTCCTGGATTCAGCTGAAGGAAAGCTCCTGAGAGGAACAAACCTCCCAGTAGGGAAAAAAAAACCCCAAGAAAATAAAAACCAAAAAAACAACAAACCACACACACCCAACCAAAACCAAAACACCAAAACACTTTCTTTTGCAAAGCAAGAATGCTGCACAGAATCTGAAGCACTGACAGTCCTGCAGAGGATAGAAGGATGCCCTGAAATGCAGTGGATTAGGAAGTATGTAGTTCCAGGTTTGCACAGAAGATGTCAAGATGCACTTTCTTCCAAAATGTGTAGGTCAGGAGGAGACAGAAGATCAATGTCCCTTAGCTGGATGGATTAAATAGGTTAAAGACAGGTTCTAACATTAAAGTGATGAGGGGGGGAGCAGGGAAACAAGGAAGAAGACATCCTTCCTTTGGCATATAGTCTTAAATCTTGGTTATTTTCAGAGGATGGTCTGAGCCCAAGGATCATGTCACTCTAGAAAGGTGGCACAGTGACACTCGTTTGTATAATTGCCTTGATAGATCAGATCTGCTTTTTGTAAGGGTCTTATGTTAAGGTGGAAACTTTCTTCCCTGAAATGGGATTGTTTCCAAATATGGGCATGGCACTTTACATTGAGAGATGTAAATGACTTCTCAGCTCCTTTAGGGCTCTGCCTTAAGCATGCCACTGCCACAGTTCCATCAGTTCACATGAGCATGAGATCACCACATCTGAGCTTCAGCAAATTGGATTCAGAAACTGAGCTGCCTTGGATTGGCATTCATGTTTGGAAGAGCATTCAGATGGGGTTTTAATTATTTGCTATTTATCAGTCTGGGCTATAATTTATTATACAAACCTTCCTGTTCTTAAATCGATGCATTGATCTCAGATACTTGAGTTCTGAGAGAAGAAGAGTTAAAAAAAAGCTACATTAATCACTTAAGAGTTTTGACAGCTCATAAAGTTCTGAAATTTATACGTAGACTCAGTTTGTTCCAAGCAGCCCTTGAATACCTCAGAGAGTAACCTTTAATGGAAACACTGAAAAATTTACCAGTCCCTCTGTTTTACATTCAAAAATACAAACACAGAGAATATTTAAAATATTTTTGCTTCTACATCAACGTGAAGAAGGAAATAACTACTATGAGAAAAGTCTCTGAAAGATAAAAGTCTAAGTATCTCTCCTTTTTAATCACAGTTTAACCATGTGTTGAACAGGCTGCCCCCAGCTAAAGTGTGACATTACTGTACACAGGATGCAATAAAGCAAAAAAACCCCAAACCCCTGTGATTTGCAACATTTACATATGCAAGGATTTCCCTTCCAGTGTAGCTGGTTTGTTAATTTGCTGGTTGTGTTGGGTTTTTTTATCTTATCAGATTAATATTCCTCATTTTCTTTCCATTTCAGCTGAAGTGACAAATTCAAAGCTAGCTAAGACTTACAGAAAGTACCACATCTAAACTATTTAGTGATTAGCATTAAGAAAGGTAATTGTGGGAATAAAGAGATATTGATGCTAATACTTCAGCCTTTGTCCAACACACTTCAAGAGACTAAATTTTCTGCTTAAATTGGTATTGGAAGAGATACAGTAATTATTTAATAGTATTTAGAAGTTAAACAGAAGATATTTCATGGATTTGGTTGATTGGAAGTTAATGCTGTTTCAAGAAGATTATTGTTTAGTTAATTAAAAGTAATTTTAACTGCTGCTTAAGCTAGGACATAACTAAATACATCCTTTTATATGGCAGATCTTTATTTTTAAACCTCCTCTTATTGTTCAGAAGATGAAAATAATAGGAGTCTAATCTCCTGCGTTGCACTTTTGCACTCCTGGAGCCAAGTAGGAGGGTGGAATTTCTCTTACCTGCTCCACAACATGCACCTTGCCACATGTACCCCTGCCAAGGGCTTGCAGCTTCTTCCAGCTCAACCTGAGGGACCTTCAGTCCCTGCCTGTTGCTCACAACAGCCTGCTGTCAACCTCCTGGCTGGCTGTATGTAGCATATAAATACCACGACTTATTATTCTCAGAGACTTTCTCCCAGGTATGAACATCCCAAATTCAAGATTTGACCCTTCATATTCTATCTTCACTGGTTTTACCTCTTGGTAGTTAAAGGATTGGTCTATTCTGGGGACTTGTGAGAAATATCTAAAGGAGATTTCTATCTTCCCTGCCTGCCAAGCTGTTTGTAGTGAGGATGGATGCAGAGAAGGCTGTTAGTGCAGAGAATTCCTTCAGCTCTCCCAGAGCTAAGTCAGAAGCTCTTCCATGTAGCCAGTGGTAAGGTTACAGTTAAAACTGATGAAGACAACGCTGAAAAGACTAGATTAGCTCTGATGTGTTGTTCCATTATACAAGCAGCAGATGGTTCATCATGTTATATCTTATTGACCCACAGGAAGTGATAGAAGAGGTGTTTCTGTCACTCCTACTTGCTACAAAAACCTATAAAAGTTGCTTTAACTGTTAACTAGTGACTTTAAATTGTGTATCTGTCTTATTTAATGAAAGGAAAAGAGTGGGGGGAAATAAAAGGATCGATGGAAGTAGGGTTTGTAAACATGTTATCTGAATCCCCTGGGCTTATTAGGTAGGATAGTCTTGTAGACAGCAAGATCTATATGGAAATCCTTGAATTAATTTCATGCAGTGTTGTTCTGGACTTGTAATTCTTAGGCTGCACAGATGATTTCCTCTCTGACCAGGCTAAGTAGAATGGGTGAGTCACCCATTAAGAGGATTAAATGCTTCTGGCTAGAAGAAAGCAAAGACCAAGCTTTCATGTGTGACATGAAGGCAAGCTAGTATGATAAAAGAAATGCAAAAAAAAACCCTAATCTCATTTTCATTTCTGACATGCTTAGATAACAGAAGAATTTGGAGCTGCTCTACTTTCAATGAGAAACATAAATGCCTTACAAAGGACCATTCAGGGATCAATCAAGTTTTGAATGTAAACGAGATGCCTAAAAGCAACCTCTGTAACTTTTCTGTGGGATGTTCTAAAACAAAGGTAGCCTGAAGTTGTAAGTCTCTGGAAGGTTTTAGAGCCATAGAAAATCATGTCTAGAATGTGAATTTTGGCAAAAATTGTAACCTTAGGGGATAGAAACTCCTTATTTATTTTTTTTCTTATGCTTGTACACAGAGGTGGTTCAGTCTGAGCCAAATTTGGACAAATTGAGACTGGGAAATGTGGCTGCAATACCTGTAAGTGTAGACAAAACTGATTAGACCTGCAAGAAGCTTAGTTCAGTGTAATCTATGGATCAGTTGTAAAGCTGGAATGAATTTATGGACCTTCAATCAGCAGGGCATAGGTGGCATTTATATGTGAAGGATTGAGGTGCAGAGATGTACAGGCAGAAAACCAGATTCTAACAGCTGCTAACAATATTGTCTCATATCCAGCTTTCTTCTGGTCACCCCAAACCTTCAGTGGAGAGTCACATGTACTTAATTTAAATAGTTTATGAATGATGAAGGCACATAGGGGTGGCTACTCTGCAGCTTGCTTGACAGGTTATATCCCCAAGGAAGATTTTCAAAAGCAAAGAGCTCTGAGATATTTAATTTCCATGGAGTGGGTTTGGAAAGCCTTGTATCAAATGCCTATTGACCTATATTATGCCTCTGGGTATCCCTTGAATGGTCACTGCTAGAGTTTAGAGGAGAACATATTGTTGTTGGCTTGTGTTTTACTATATTAAACAAGCTAGGTACTAATATTCCACACACACAAAAAAAACCTGAAAGCATATTTCCACAACCTAGAAAAGACAGAGTTAATTTCAAAAGGTTTCTTGAATAATACTGGGTACTTATGGCAAAATGCTTGAAGAGCAGGCAAGCAAAGTTCAGAACCAAATCAACTCTGGGCCTCTCAGAGGTCTCATGTCTTGGTCTATCATTTATACTGTAAAGAAGCACAGTGGCTGCTTGATGAAATAAATTCCACAAGTTTTGACTGACACTCAGATTTCAACTGGGAAATTTCCTGCCAGCAGTATAACAGCTTTCATTGAGCAGAGAAGGCTCTGGTGTTGGCATCTACCTCTACTTTCTTCCAACAAAGCTTTGTCTTCTACATGCAAAATCATCTTTTTATTTTTGCAAACTGAATTAAATCACCAAACTTGATGTTTTTTCTTCAGCAAATCAAGCTGGTCTAGCCCAAAAGCAGTTCATTCTACATCCTCAAAACTTGGGGCAGACTTGGATTTGGAAGAGAACAAACACATCCTCTGTGTTGCAGTGCTTTTGTGCTACCCTTTGACTTCTGTCTTGGTGGGTTTAGCAATAGGATTAGGAGTTTATATTCCCAAATGTTAGTAACAAAAACGAGGAATGCTATACCCTTATTAGCTGTTCTTGACCTGCCTCACCACTGGGGCTCTGACAGTGTGATACCACTATTCAGCATTTATCTCTGAAGCATGTGGTGTCTCTTCAAAAAGCCCCATCCAGGGAGATTTGTCTTTTCTTCTCCAAGCAGAGGAACATGCTTTCGTTCTAACAGCATCAGAGTTTATGGTGCTCCCATTTAGTCCAGCAAGTGGTAAATCTGCTGATGGAGAACGATGCCAGGTCTGTTTTCCCTCTAACCATTCTCCATAACAAAAGGAAAATACAATAATTGATGTGCTGCTTTTACAAGCTCAATCTGTCTTCTCTTCAGATTTAACAGTAGATATTGAAAAAAATCTGAAAATGGAGAGTTGCTTCCATAATTTTTCACTGTCCTTGTTCACCTCTCCTAAACCATAGCTCTAGGTCATGTCTCAGAGGTGATAGACAAGTGGTAAACTGTTGATTTGGTAAAAAATAACTGAACAAACTGATAGAAATGTTGTGATTGGAGACTAGTTCAGTTTCTTGGAGTAGGTGGCAGGATTACCTGTAGAGGAAATCCAACCTCCTTGGGCCATATCTATTCTCACTACACTGCAGCCACGTCCCTGTGTCCTCAAAATTGCACCTAATCCCTATGCTTCATCTTCCCTGACTGGGAATGGGGGTGATTATCCAGTGCATTAGGGTCTGAGCACTAGTGTGTTAGAGGCTACAAGTTGCTTGGAGAGTAACTAGAATCAATATAAGAAAGAAGAGGTTCCAGCTCAGGAAGTATCTGTAAACTTGTTAGTTCTGTAACGTGCTGAGATTTGAAATTAAATAGTGGGGAGAGAAATAACTCGAATTTACTCACTGAAGGTCAGAAAGGGGGAGCAAATAATGAAAAATAGCAAAGTGGTGACTATAGGAGGTACTTTATCTTATATCCTTAAAGAAAAGCCTTGCAGAGCTGTGGGAAGGTTGAGTTCAAGCCAGTACAATTATTTTTGGGGTTTTTTTTAACTGTGAGCTTAACTGCAAAGCCATGAGAAGTGTGTCTGCATTCATGAGCAGCAGCTTTTGGCCTGAGAGCTCAGGGCTTGGCTGGCTGGTGCCAGGCTTCCTCCAACCTGCACTTCTTCATTTGCCCTCCTCAGCAGACAGGTCCAAGGCACCTTTTTCACTGAACAACTGCTTGGGGTAAATCATAGTAAATTCGTGTGTGAGCTTTGCTTTGGCCAAGTGGTGCACATCATGAAACATACCTGCATTTCCCAGGTATTTTTCTTCAATGATAAGAGTGTAATCATATTGAAAGCATGTTTTGTATTTGAGAATTGATTATGCACACAAATTGGTTGGCAAATGTTTTCTGAATAGTGAAGAAACAGTTGAGAAAACAAATGTTCACTGACAATACACACAAAGAGAGCAAAGGTAGAATTCATCAGTTACATTATTCATTACAAATTGTTCAGCTGGCTCTAATATACTTTCTGTCCTTCTCTTGAGAAAAGATCAGGGAATACATACTTGGGTATATTTCTATTTGATTTCTTCTCTCCCTGAATGGCTTTTACATTAGAAAACTATAATCTGCTGCAGATAAACTTTGTGGAAAATAGTTTATTCCCTTCTGTCAACATATTATTGCTTTTGTCTGTCCTTATGATTGATATCCTACTTTTTTTTTTACTCCTCTAAAGAGTAGAATAGTTTTTCCCAAATGCCCAAATTACAACCCATTACCCTGGGAGCATCTCACTGCCAGAGCTCTGCAAGGGGAGGCATCGAGGGGTATTTGGACTGCTCTTGGCACAGAACAGATAGAAAAGCTGTTGTGCTGTTATTTTAAATAGCTGGGTCTTCTCTTTGATCTTAATAGACCTGTGCAACATTGAATGAAAGGATGCAGTCATTCATCACCCTTCTGCTAGTGCTAGAAAATGTTTTTCTCTTTTGAATTCATAGGTTTAAATTGTTCCTCTCAGATGTGAGGGAGGGGGAAATGGAGAACAGGGCTCAAAGGGCAGCAAAAATAGGATTTGCTCAGTTTTCAATGCTGCAGGGTCAATGGCAGCAAGCTGTGTCTCCAGCCAGCTGTTGGCAGTGCCTTGGGAGCCCATGCATGGCACAGGAGAGAGCTCAGATAATTCACCATCATCTGCTCTCTCACGCTCACTTTGCTGGCTCTGTGCACAACAGCAAGAGCTAAACCTCAAAATAAGCTGCTTTTGTAAACTTAGTGGTATGGATAGTTTGTTCTGTGCTTTTCCCCTCTGAGCATCCTCAGGGATTCTTTTTCCTTTGCTGCTTCTACATAGTGTAGCTCCTGGCACAGTGGCTTCCCTGCCTTTTTCTGACTGCTGGATATGACCAAGTCCTGCTGCTTGACTCCTCACCTTGTACTTGCCTCAGCAATGCCAGGTCCTGTCTGCCCAATCTGTGTTTTCATTGCCCAACCTGTGTTTTCACAGCCAAAGGGGCTGTGGGACTAATATTTAGGTTATTTTTCAGGTGGCAAAGTGGTATACATGGTGGTACTGCACAAGAATTTACAGACCACCAGTGCAGTGCTCATCATCTACCACTTCTTTGAAAGAGAAGACAAGCCAGGCACCTTCACCTTGGCAGCTGGAAACAACAGACCCACCCTGAGCTTGTTTAAGAAGTGGTAAACACTTTTCTTCCCTACCCCCTTCTCCCTGAGATGCTTGAGGCTGTTATAATTTTGAGGTATTTGATTTAAACAGTTCTTATGTTTATTCTTTGGGTGTTTTCTCTTTTTTTTTGTGGCTTTCTCGACATGATATTTTAAATAAATTCTATCTTGAGATGCTTCAGTATTTAATGCTTTTTTTCCATCAAATCCTGGAAAGGCATAGGCACAAACACACAATTTCTATTTTGCCACCATGTGCAGTAAGTGATCTATTCTTCATTATTGGTTATTTTTATCCTTTTTATCCCGTTGCTGCTCTGAAGCTTTTCTAACCCTTCTCCATTTCTGTAGCAAAAAATGAAACTCGGGTGAGGAAAGTTTTTCAGCTTTTGAAAAGTTACCATGTTCCAGTTGTTCTTTTTGAAAGCGAGATTGCCAAAGGTAAAAAGAGAAAAGACAAAAAATCCCCACCTAGCCAACATCAATGATTCTACGTGGAAACTTGAAGGTTTAGGTTTTTAAATTCCCTGCTGTGAAATTTTCCAGTGGGGGAAAAAAAAGTTGTGCCTAAGAAAACTATTGGAGAGATGAAGACATAACTTGGAGAATTTGGTCTTCTCCAGCACTGGCATTTGGATGATGAACAAGGAAACAATTTCAATAATTCTGTGGATAACAGAAGGATGATGAGACAGAATTTGGCTTATTACTGTAGCTGCTTCTGGAAATTATTACACTCTATACATATTCAATAAATGGCACAAATGTAGGTTGAGATCAGAGGTTTCTAAGAATGAGAAACAACCAGGAGCTTGGGATTCTCATTTTCCAGAGCTGGAAATTTTAGCCAGTGTACACATAATTTCTCTTAGCGTGCTAGAGAAGAGACATTTTATTCCTTGCAGAGTCATTCAGTGGCTGAAGGTCTGAGCCAAATATGTCAACAGCTCTCCACTGCCAGAATATTTTAACCTTCCCAAGAACTCCATGACTATCTATGACAAGGAGAGGTTATATTCATGGTGAAACTGGAGATGTTTTGCTTTGCAGGAAATGGGAAGGTTGCTGAGGAATGATTGTCTTCTCCTAAGGGAATATTGTGGGATGAAATGATGCTCATAAACACCCTAGGTTTTTATCAAGCTGCTACCCCAGCATACAGATTCAGACATCTGGTTCAGTCTGTCTCACACAATAGACCTAACTAGTTGACACAACACAGTATTTTATTTTATTGTTGTAGAGCTTGGGAAATTCATGGCCATTTATTGATGCTTATTTATATTTGGATGTAAACATTATATCAAATGTGTTTTTACTGCCACTTGTTCCAATATAAAGGTAAAAATATATAGTCTAAATGTAAACTTGACAATGAGTAATGAATAAAAAGTGACCACAAAGAATAGCTAAGTTAGCAGTCTTACTGGATATGAAATGCTATGGAAAAAAATATGATAAATGCACACAGGAGGAGAAACTTTAAAAAAGAAAAGTTTATTTTTAAGCAAAAACTGCAAAGGAGGTGGCAATTGTCCTCTAGAGTTCCATTCTGCCAGAACACAATATAATAAACTCTTGTGATACATAAGGAAAGTCTTTCAATGCAATTTTCTACAGCTTTTAAAACTACAAAAAATAAGGATGAAACATGGGTGATTCCTCTAAGAACTGTCTGCCACTTTATGCTTTCTTCAAAACCCTTGTCAGTAGAACTTTCTGGCCATTGTGTTCAGAAAAAGAGAAAGTGTTTGCCATTAATATCTTCAGAAGAGCAAAGCAAAGAAGAAATACTTTACTTGAGACAACATCTAGCTTTTCATCAACGTATAACAGTCCTACTTCTGAATGCTTGACATGGCTTGTGCCCATCTTTCCTAGGGAGCTGGTCATGAACTTGTTAACTCTCTTTTTGCAGCACTATTTGTAGCAATATCACTATTATCAGGATCAATCTCTTGCACTTGGGGGTTTTACTGCAATATCTTTCAGATTGCATAAGGATAATGTGGTAAGATCAGGCTAAAAGCTCACAGGAGTCTTCTGTGAAAATGCATCTGACTGATTTTGAAGAAATCATTGCCAGATACACCTCCAGACAGTGTTTGTGGCTGCTGGAAAGGGGAATAGGGGAAGGGATCAAGGGAGGAGAAATGGCCATTGCTCAAACTCAGCAAATGCAAAAGGGAACATTTAGAAGGCTCTGAGGTGACCTT
>NW_008628894.1:0-64081 GCF_000691845.1 Merops nubicus
CATCCACCAGCACCCCCAAGTCCCTGTATTTTAAATATTCTAAACCTGATGCTTATTCTGTGCTAATGTTCTCATAGCTCACAAAACCCTTCAGAGGAGAAGAACTTGCCTTCCTTGCATCAGGGGCTTGGAAATGGAGATGTTGTGTGGCAAAGGTTTCTTAAACTCATTGCCTTGGTTGCTTTCAGAGCTATGAATCTTAATCCTCCTTCCTCCCAGTGCAGTTTTCTGTCTATTGGAAAGAATCTGGTCTATTATATACACAGCCTGTGTTGGTACTTTCCTCTTTCAGAATGTTTCGTTCATCTTAAAAATGCTTGTCCTCACTTGCTGCTTAGCGTGACAGGCCCTCTGCCTTTGGTCTTTCAACTCTAAATTAACTGCATGAGCTGTCTTCATTTGGAGGTCATTCGTTTGGACTTCTGTCCTTCCTGTGTCACTGAGATTTCTTCTGTACTTGATGTCTTCTGGTTTTCCTTTTCTTCTCCCTGTGCTTCTTTGGTTTCTTTCCTGAAGGATCTGTCACCTTCCTTTGCTGGAATGTTACAGGGGGCTCCAAAGGTCTCCCTCATTTTCTTCGTTCCATCTCTGTAGGTAAATTAGATTGCTATCTTTTTGGGTTCCAACTTCTGTTTGTTTCTGACAGCCCTGTCACTTTCTGTGCATAATAAATTATAAATCATCCATAGTAACTCCATAGGCAGTTGGCTGTCATACTTGAGGTTGATTAAAAGTAAGTGATGAAGAAGAGAAGTGAGGGTTTTAAGGGAAAAGACTACTGAATGGGATGTAGGCATACTGCAGAGAGGTCTTAAGAGATACAGGACAGGGACATGGGCTGTTGAGTTGGAAGAGAGTAGTGAGAAAATGAGCTGGGGATGTTTACTGCGGAGAAGCTGTTAGGACAACATTGTACTGAGTGGATAAAGGATGAACCTGGACTGTGTAGAGGGTTTGCAAAAAGAACCGTGTTGGGAGGCAGGTGGAAGGTATAAGATCTGAAATGCTGAAAATGAGGCTTTATTAGTTGTGCTGCAGGTGGAGCAACTTGTTACAGCTGTGGGATTAATGAACGAAGAAAGGTGTGCCACAACTTGACAAAGGCAGCTCAGGGCTGGGGAAGAAGCAGAATTTCCAGAGGGCAAGCGGATTTGTGGCTGTGGGTCCTTTGTTTGAGGTCTTGTCAACAACACGACCTCTTCTGGCGTGGTGCTGGTGGCAGGAGGGAATTGCCCTCCCCCGGCCTGGCCCCTCTCACCCAGCACGGACACAACCAGCTGGTTTTCTGTGGCTCTTCTCACCTGAAACAGAGACTCTGCTGCTGTTTTCAAGAGGGTGTTAATGCAGGCTGCTCACTGAGCTGGAAGAAGGGAGAAGGTTTCTCTAAGCCTAATGTCTTAGGAGAAGAGGGTCTAAACCTTAAAATGCTTGTAAGGTTGTAAATGAAATAGCCTGACTGCTCCTTTATTTTTTTGCAGCAGGTTGAAAGAAAAAACCCAAATGGTTCAAGCAGGGTCCTGCTAATTTATTTCTAATTACTAGGAATGAGCATAAAGTTTTAAGGCTAGAAAGAATCGTTGTCTCTCTTCATACTCTCACTTCCACAACCTGCCTCCTGCTCTGTTCGAGCTACTTTTTGGATATAGCTCCATGGCTCCTGCCTTCCCCAGGCTGGGACTGTGGTGTGCTGATCTCTGATCTCTGTGGATGCTGCCATTTTCTACGTCTTATGCTCTTGTGCTTTGCCATAAATTGCAAATAATCTGTACAGAGCTGCTGCATGAACACCATGACATTTAGAAAACTAGAGACTTAAACCACATGTTAGTTTAAACCTGGAGTGGGGAGGGAATAACACATTGCTTTTCTACCCTACCTGAAATGCTAAGTTAAAGCAAATCTCTCAGGTTTTTAAAATAGTATTATTGGTTTTATAATTTAAAACTAAAGCGCTAGCCCCAGATTTACCTATCTGACTTTTTTTTCCTCAACAGGCATCCATTCTGCCCAGAGCTTTCCACAAGTACATTTTAAGATTAATAAAATCCTCTGGAACCTTCAATTACTGCAATTTGTGGAGATTTCTGTTTTTCTGCAGGTCTGGAATCACAAGAGACAGACACTTCTGCCTTTGTTTGTACAAGAGCATATGACTGAAGTCAGAAGCTGATCACTCTAATGTCATCTGACAGTGGGCGTGTGGGATTTTCCAGCACAGAAATCAGTGAACTATTCAAAGTTGCTGCACCAGCTTCTGTGTTTTCTTTCTCATGTGAGAGTTTACAAATTTCAGAAAGCACCCCATGGAAGCTGGGAATTGCCTCCCGGAGAGTCGAGGTGCTGCTAGGCTACCCAGCTTTGCCTCTGCAGCTCAGCAGCTCCCAGCTTTGGCCAGATCCAGGACCAGGGATGGAGCAGGGGGAGAAATGGAGCTGCAGCTTTTGCTGCTGGGTGGCTCCCAGCTGTGCCCCACCACTGGTCACTTCTCTCAGGGTTTTAGTTTTTACACCTGCAGGTTGTTGCAGATTTGCCTGGCGTGGGATCTAGGGGCTGTGGGACTGGAGGTGACTTTTTCATCAACAGTGTCCTGGATCTTGTGTCTTTTTTGTTCCTGAGGCATAGAGCTAATACTTCTGTCCTGCACAGTACTGTAGGAATGGCTGTCCCCTTGCATACTTCTTGGAAAACATAAGGCTCAGTAGAAACACTAAACTGTGATTTTTTTAATGCTCTGTCTTTCTCTTTCAATAGTCTTGGGTGTTATTTCTCATGTAACCAGATTTTTTTAATACGCTTTTATATCAGCTTTGTCCCTTTAGACAAGGCCTTTTAAATTTGGTGATAACTTGGATGGTGGTCCGTGTGACAAATACTCAGTGGATGAAGGCAGCGTAGCTACAACAGGCTCATTTTGGTTTGCTCAAGCTATAAACAGCGTGCAGGGAAAAATGTTTTTGGCTTTCAGTCTCTGTGTAGCCTTTTGATATTAGTAGCTGACAGAGTTCCACTTCTTAGCATTTGTTATCTGCTTTGTATATGTCATTTGTTATCTCCTTTGTGTATGACAACAGCGTAAGGCTTTTGTTGTACATATTTTTAATAAAAAAGCCAAAATGTTTGAAAGCTAAAACGGATATTACTTTTCTTGTGGAGCATACAGCCTTCTTTTGAGAGCCGAAACCTTCGATAAAATGTGTTGTATGGTAGGCACTGTATTTAGAACACATTAAAATGTTTGAGGGTGGGCCTGGTTTCTTTACAACAGACTAACATTTTGCCCCTGGTGACATAGCAACAAACGGTTATAATTATAGGGGGTGCCGAGATGTGACATTTAGCATTGCTTGGATTTGGTGGCTGGCTTCCTTCTGCCAGAGGGATTGGTGGGGAATCAGCAGTAGGAGCTGTAAGCACTTGGCTGTGTGGTGGCTAGCTGTGATGGCTACTCATCTAGTCTAGCTACAGCCAGAAGACAGCCCCAGCCTTGATCCAGGGTCCTGGTGTGTTAGGCATGGAGAAAATACCTAACGAAAGAGCTGCCACTGCTGCAAAGGTTTTGCAATCTGCTCTGAGATATGGCACAACAGGCAGAAGAAGGAAGCCACGAGATGGGGTTGTCTCATGATCAAAGCCACCAGCAGCGTTCTCTGCACTCTGTCAGCCAAACCGCTGGCAACGGTTTTGGAAGTCTCCCGAGAGTTTTGAAAGGCTTTGAAAGTGGAGGCACGACCCTGATGTTTGATGCTATAGGCAAGGGCAAACCAAAGCAGCGTGCTGTTGTGGGCTGAACTCTTGCGAACACTTCGTTCTCACTCTGATGTTTGTGTTCGAGGCCCTGGGCTAGAATATCTCTGTGGCATTTCACCTCCTGGCCCAGAGCCCATCATGGTGCCAGTGCAGCAGCGTCTAGCCTTGCATAACTGTGCCTTGTTATGAATGACTGGAGAAGGTGCCATTACATATCTGCTTCTGCCGGGGGGCACTCCCTCAGAAAAACCCACAACAACACCCTTTATCTAAAATAAACCCAGGAGTCCATGAATTCTCAGAGCTTTTGCTACACTGATTTTACAGTAAGATCCGGCGCTGCACTTGACCCACTTAGAGTCTGAAAATATTTTGAGTTCATCTTTTTTCATGTAGAGGTCTGCACTTTCCCCTGTGCTGTCCATTTTTAAAGTCTGTGCTGATTTAAAATGGGAAAAAAAAAAAAAAAAAAAAAAAGAAAAAACAAAAGAAGACTTCTCTATAGCTGTGGCATATGTCCTCCCATAAATCCCTGTGTCAGTATGATTTTCACATTGGCTGGTTCTTGCATGTCTTTGTTATCTTGCCTTTCTGTGGGATATTCCCTGTTCTCACAATCCCTGTCCGTAGCAGTCAGGGTGGATCCAATGTGCATCCGTCTCAGTGCAACCCTCTCTTTCTGTTTCATCACTGGTGATCTGTGGATCATGCAGGACAATGCCTTTATATTGCAGAAAGAAAATAATGAACAAGAAGGAAATAATGAATCTAAAAGGAGAAGTGCTGAAGCTGCTAGTAGTGAGAGTTTTTCGTGTAGTGTAGCTCAAACCAAGGTGACAGGAACAAACTGTCAGTAGGAGAGGTAGAAAGTCTTCTTCCTTTGTAAATAAACTGCTGAAACTCCTCTCTGCAATGTGTTTATGCCCTCTGTGAGAGACAGACATCTGTTCATGTAACCCTTGGCACTAATCAGAAAATCTGAATCTGCTTATCAGCTCTACTCTCCCTCCTGCTTGTGTTTGGCTCCTCTTTTCACCTCTGCTGCCTGGTTTGGGACGGCTTCAAGGGAGAAGTGAGGTGAAGCTTGGTGCAGTGTGAGACGCTTGCTGAGCAGATAAAACATCTCATCTGGGTTTGCTGCTGGAGTCCTGTTCTCAGGGCAATGTGGGATCCCTCCCCAGGCACTTTTTCCTACAGGATGGACACTCTTTACACCTTTTAAACTACAAGTATCAAGCAGCGTTACCAAGATCTAACACACACATCACATACATTGAATGACTTGGATTTAATCTAAGTGCTGCACTGCAATTTATGAATTTGCTAATTAGCACCTATCCTTGGCATTGACTTCTGGTTAGTGAGGAAATTCCATAACCTTTCTGCCTGGAATTGCTCTTTAAAACAGGGATACTAATCTTTATGGACCTGATGGGCATGCTATGCCAATTCACTAGTTAATATTTTCAAAGCACTTTGAAGACGAAAAATGCTGAGTATTATTGGCCTTTTATCTAAAAAGACATTTTAAAACATGAAGCTGGGGAAAGATCTGCATAACTTAATGCATGTGTTGATTATGCTCTATCTTTCCTTTTCATCTGAATGTATTAAGTAGCAAGAGAACTGTGAGAATTTGTATCTTTCCTTTTCATCTGAATTTATTGAACAGTAAAAGGACTCTGTGAATTGGTAATCTAATTTGAACATCAAACCAAAGGCAAAATTCTTCCTAATCCATCTTGCGTATCTCTCATCAGCAGTAGAGATTTCTTGCATATCTCAGGTTGAAGAATGATATTTCAGGCTCAGGTTTTGATACTTTCTGGATTGACAGGTCTTCAATAAAGAATTGTTTTTTCCAGTTCAACCTGGAAGGTCAGTAACAACTCTACTTTGCCATCAAAAATATAAGGAGCATCAGTCAAAACCAAGTCGTGAACACAAATCAGTAATGTTGAACCAGACAGCTTTCGCTGATTTCAGGAGGGAGCTCTGCTTTATAAACACCTGTGATTTTTCCTGTCATTTAACAAAGTAACATTAGTTCAATCATTTGAAGGTTTTCAGTAAATGTGCATGATAATGACAACTTTTTTTGCACTTTGTGAAACTTAAGAATTGAAAAGACCTTGCAAATGTGAATTAAGTGCAACATAGTATCATAATGTGGTTTGTTGATTTCTTGGCTTTCCAAATGCGAATTTCAGGAGAAACAGATAATTCTAACTTTGATAAAGGGGATATAACACAAAATTAGTGAAGGATTCTATCTTGGCCTCATGATTTGAGATGTTTTTCACCCTCCAGTTTCAAGTATAAGGGTGAGGGGAGTTGCAGATGTTTGGTGGAAATCTTTGATGAATTTCAAAACTTCTCAGTGAGTGATGATACCAAGATGCAGTGAATAGAGCCAGACTCTTGGTGGGTCAGCTACTCTGAAAGAAGTCCCAGGGGTTAGGATCTCTCCAGCTTGATGGTTATTTCAGCATCAGATGTGTATTTGACAGAACATTGTTCTAGACTTCTCATCCTCTGTTCCCTGCATCTGAGACCTTGAGATGATAATACAACCCCTAATAACTTGTTAGTAATATGATATTTCTCTGGCAGTGAGACTTGGAAGAGGAATTCATATAGATTTGCTGTGCTGTGAAGTTCTTCTTCCTGATTTAAATTAATTTCCTCTTCACTATGAAGAAATGTACTGGATGGATGTACCACTGTACTGTGGGATAAAAATTAAACCTCATCTTTTTCACAAAAATGAAAGTCCTTGGTAGCCACTGGAGTAGCTCTAAATCTCATCTACCAGTCAGTTTGGTGTTGAAGTAATTAAAGAGGTCAGGAACAAAAATATCATGTACCTGGAGCTTTGCCAGCCTCTTTCTCCCATCTCTTATCATTCTTGTCCATTTGGGATTCTTCCACAAGCTTTATTATATTCATCGTGTAGATTAATGGTCTGCAACTATTAACAACAAACTTTGATGCTACAGAGTGGGAATTGATTGAATAAACAATTTCATGAGTAAATGGAGACACAGCTCTGAACCAACAGAGCTCCAAACTTGTTTTAATTTACAGAGGTCAAAAAGTAAATGGGATTGTTGCTTGGGGAGGTAACTTGAGGAAAACATGCAGCATTCACTCACAACAAAAGGACAGAGGGTGGAAAATTTGATTGACTTCTGGAGTTTGAATTTAATTGGCTTTATTCCTACCATTACCAGTACAGCTCACAGCACTCACAAGCAGAGGAGAGATGCTGGTAGGCAAAGGTATCAGGTCAGAGCAGTTCAGTATAAATCCTCCATGAGGGATAAGAATCTGAGAGGTTGCTCCAGAAAACGGGGGACAAGTAGTGGGGTAAGAACTGCTGGGAGGAGTGAGCCTGGGGCTTTCATTTCTGCTTGAGTTTCCTGAGCAGCTTTTTTCCAGATGCCCCAGAGCTGCTTCCGAGGACGCAGTTGTCTGTTGTTTGGTTTTAGTCTGGATTATTTGTGCAGAGTGGAGTGCCATTTCCAGACATTTTTAATAGCATGACTGTCACTTCCAGTGCTTCAGCAGTAGGGTTTACTGAGTATTTCCTGAGAGATTTAGCAGGATATTAGGAGATCAAGTAAGTACCTGTAAAACATCTGACCTAGTGCTATTCACTCTGGATTTATTCACAGTCATCCTCAGTTGCCTATGGTAACAGGGCTATTTCTGCCTGTTTGTCAACCCCTTCCATCTTGCCCCAGCCACCCTTCAGCTGTGAGACAGGTTGGGCAGCCAGCCTGCACTGTGCCTCCTCAGGAGATGGGGGACTAGGGAGTGATGTGGGGAAGGACCCAGTTTTGGGACCAGTCTTGTTTAATATCTTTATCAGTGACCTGGATGAGGGGATTGAATGCACCCTCAGTAAATTTGTAGTTGACACAAAATTAAGTGGGGGTGTTGATCTGCTGGAGGGTAGGAGGGCTCTGCAGAGGGATCTGGACAGGCTGGAGCAATGGGCTGAGGTCAGTTGTATGAGGTTTAACAAGGCCAAGTGCTGGGTCCTGCACTTGGGTTGCAACAACCCCGGGCAGCGCTCCAGGCTTGGGGAGGAGTGGCTGGAAAGCTGTCTGGTGGGAAAGGACCTGGGGGTGTTGGTGAAGAGCCGACTGAACATGAGCCAGCAGTGTGTCCAGGTGGCCAAGAAGGCCAATGGCATCCTGGCCTGGCTCAGAAATGGTGTGAGCAGCAGGAACAGGGAGGTGATCGTGCCTCTGGACTCGGTACTCATGAGACTGCAGCTTGAGCACTGTGTCCAGTTTTGGGCACTACAGTATAAGAAGGACACTGAGGTGCTGGAGCAGGTCCAGAGAAGGGCAAGCAGGCTGGTGAAGGGTTTGGGGAACATTGCCCATGAGGATCGTCTGAGAGAATCAGGGTTGTTTAGCCTTGAGAAGAGGAGACTGAGAGGAGGTTGTACCTTAAAGGAAGTTGGAGTGTGGCTGGTGTTGGTTTCTTCTCCCAAGTTACTGATGATAGAATGAGAGGAAATGGCCTCAAGTTGTGCCAGGGAATGTTTTGATTAGATAGGAGGAAGAATTTCTTCACTGAGAGAGTGGTTAGGCACTGGAACGGGCTGCCCAGGGAGGTGGTGGAGTCACCATCCCTGGAGGGGTTCAAAAAACGAGTAGATGTAGCTCTTGAGATGGTCTAGTGGTTAGGGAAAGGTTGGGATGGAGTTGATGTTGCTAGATGTCCTTTCCAACCACAGTGATTCTACGATTCTAAGGGCCAGGGGTATTTGGGGGGAGCCGTCAGAGATCACAGCAGCATCTGGGTTACTGGAAGGGCACAGGGGAGGTACAGAAAGCACAGACCAAGGTTTGTGCAAGCTCAGATGCTGGTGAAATTGTTCACCCCCAGCTTTATTTTCTGCTCAGCTGTTAGGAATAAAGAGAATGGCTATCGCCGAGTTTCCTCCCAACCCAGCCAGCTTCCCACCATTTTCATTTCATCCAATTTCAACGCGAGTCAGAAACTTCAGTACAATTCCTGACAATGTTGTGTAAAGCTCCTCTTCCCCCATGCTTTGTGTTGACCAATAAAGAGACTTTGGCTCTGCATCCTGATAAGCAGCCTCAGTTTATCGTTCCTAAATGCACAGCAATAGCTCCACTCTCTGCAGCTGAGAATAAGGCAACACCTAATGCAGGGTGTTGATAATCATCACCCCACCAGTCAGTGGATCCCAAGGGCGAGTGCAGATCTCAAGCATGAAGCCTGAGCTTTTTAACTCTCAGCTGTCCCTGTAACACAGCCTGTCACGTCCCACTGTGCTTTCTGGTGACCCTCAGCACAAGACGAGCTCCTTAGACATATGCACAGCCCTGGCTGCAGCTTTCTGTTTTCTGAACAAGTGGTGAAATACCGTGTGTGTGCTTCCTATTGATAATTAAAAAAGTGACACAGATGGCGATGCCTGCAATGTTTTCCTTAAGTCACAGCACGTCACAGAAAATGAAGTGATAGTTTTAGATGGTGGCACATGTAGCTTCAGGTGTTTGTTTAATATTCACCATTCATGCTCGGTGAGAGCTGGGACGTGCTTTCAAATGTTACTCTATGGCTGTGCATCGCTGCACATTTTTTCTTGGTTTTCCTTTTCAGGGTCTGACAGATGGGGATGTTTAGATTAAAAGTAATTTCTCTATTAAGCCAACGCCCATGTTGTCAGTGATTTTCAACAGGAGCTTCATTTGTTGAGACAAGACAGTTGTGTAGCTGAAGGGTCTGAAATGAATGGAGGGCTTTTGAAAGACAACTAATAGAAATTCCGTGTACTGAAGAGGAGCCAGCAATAGTCACATCCTGGGGCTGGGAGATCCCATTTCATGTCTACAGTGGTGTGACTGAGACCTCATGAAGCCTTCCTTTCCAAAGGTCTCTGATTTTTTGCATTACTAAACAGAGATAAGGATCCAGCAGTTCCAAATGGAATTGTAGACAGACTGAAAATAGACTATTTTTCTATTCTGTGTTACATCCAGTTATGTCACTGTACTGACCATGGATGCATCCTATGAAGTAGTTACTATAGGCAGCTTATTGCATTGAGTCAAGGCCAGACCACTCAAGTATCTAACTTCAGTCTAAGATTTGGACCAGTTTCTGACTTTGTGGGCTTCCTGAGGAAGGACTGTGACCAAATCTTGGGAACTTTTGTGCCTAAACTCTGTTCCCTCAGCAAACAGGGACATCTGGTAGCAGGCTGATGGGTAGGAGGTGGATAATCAGAAATGGTAAGGGGGGACCACCCTCTGTTACAGTATGATTCGATGCCTGTGGGGTAAATGACAGCCTGTAATGAGCCATGGTTGCAGTCCCCAGAGTCACTTCCCTTCATTCCTGTCTAGTGGCTCAGGTAGTTCCTGAGGGAAATCAAAATGCCCTGCAGGTTACAGCCCCGATGGGCAGCCATTGGTGTGCTCCACTGTCAAAGGTGGTCTTCTACAATAATTTGGTCTAACAGCATAGGCTGCTGCTCTGGGGGTTGGTCTTGGGTTTCTGTACAAGGGAAAGGGGTACTTGGAGACTCTGCAGACAATTTGTATCATTAAACCCATTTTATAGACTGAAAAACATAATATCTAGTTAGTTAGCTTTAGATTTTCCACACAGCACTGTGATGTAACTTCTTCTTCTTGGGAATAAAAATGTCAGTCAAAGGAAAACAAATTTTAATTCTGCCACTGAAAGACATGCTTTTTTTTTTTCTTTTAAGTTCCTATGGGAAGGTAGATAAACCTTCAAAAAATGAAAATACACGCTCACTTAGATTATTCTGCTTTTGGGGTCACATTTTAATCAAAACCATACCTGCCTTCAGGAAAAAAAAAAAAGAAGTAAAACTGATTGAATTTAATAACTAAAAGAACATAAACTCTGCTTTGAAATGTATAATCTCACATGACATTTATTTCATAATGTGATCAAATCATATATGTTGTTATGGGGACAGTCTTTATTAAAAATGCCATTTATTTTAACAAGTGCAATAAAAAGAAACCCATACTTTTTTTATTGTGGTAGAGAAAAAAAAAAAAAAAAGACACCCTGCTATTAAGCTGCTTTCTGCTAAATGAAAACATCTTTCAAGATTTGCTCTAAAATATTTAAATAAAGTGCTTTGGAATTTATTAATTTACTGCCTTCCAGCATGAATAGAAACCCATTAAATTATCTTAAATACAATAAATGTTATTAAAGAATTTGTTTTGGTTAAGAGTATCCTTTGCTGATGAAGAATGAGATCACTTAAATATAACTTTTTAATAGCAGCCTGCAATTCTGCCATTGAAAGCCCAGTTTAAAGCATAGCATGGTACGGAGTAGGCTCTCCACCTGCAGCCAGAGCTTTCCAAAGGCACCTGAGGGGAGCTGCCTGTCCATGTCTTCAGGAAAAAGGGAGTGACTGGGGAACAGCAAAGGACGTGTGGTTTCAGTAAGGCAAAATTCAGGGCTTGGCACTGCACAGTGGATTTGGGGGAGGGGAGTGATGGCTTCCTTCCCATGTGGGACTGTGGTGGGGAGGAGGATGGACACAGTTCCTTGTTCTGCCACAGGAGTGCGTGAGCAGATGTCTCACTGACAACCAGATGTGTCCAAAAGATGGTGAAGTTGTTTTGCTCATGCTTCCCTCCACACTCCCCTGGAGCAGAGTGTTTTTAAGACAGCTCCAACATGATGGCCCGGTGCCATGATTTGTCCTGCAGTGTTTGAATCACCTGATTTCCCACTCCTGGTGGGTCAGGACTAATAAAGAGACATCCTGAATGAATGCTTTGTCAGCCAGACAAGGCACAGGCCAAAAAACACATCATAATGTCTGGAGCATGGCTGATGTGGGTGACTAGGCACGACAAGACCTGCTTAGCCCTCAGCTGGGAGACATTCTGGGATTACTGGGGCTGAGGTGCCTTCCTTTCATCATATCCAGCTGGCAGCCCTTCCTCTCTGCCCTGCAGACATCCTCTTCTCTTAACCCAGCCTGAATATAATACCAGAACCAGGGGCAAAATTTGCAATTTTGCTTTTTTACAGCTGCCAAATTTGCAGATATGAGCTAGATAAAGATGGCCTCCTATTATTTAAAATCCCAGAAGCCAGACTAAAAGGAAATAAATATAACTCGGTTCACTTTGCAAGTAATTCTAACATGAAAACATTTAAAATATTCCTGTTGCCTACCTTGCTGGACTTTATAAGGAAGCAGGGCTGCACCGTAATGGGGTTAGACTTTATTCTCCATCTAACAGGTAAGACTTAGGGGCGTAATGTATCAATAATTAGCCTAAAACCATGAGAAGCATTGAGAAGCTAAAATGTGTGCAGCAGCTTAATGGGATGAAGGGCCTTTGTTACAAGCTGGATGAGGTAGTCTAATCGTTCCTTCTGGTTTTAAATTCTGTGGAAAAAAAAAAAAAAACGCCAACCACCTCTATTAATCATTATTCTGCAGCTTTCGGCAATTTTTCCTTAAGAAGCAGGGTCAAACACCTGGAAAAAAGGCAGTTTTTCAGTTTAGTTTCAAAGAAAACTCACTTTATGCTATATGGAAAGCAGAGCATAGTCAGTGGTGTTTTCTCGAAGAAATGTTTGAAGTCTCTAGCCATGTAACTTGTAGGTATATAGCTTGTACCTACACTGTTAAAGAAAGGAAGAATTGTACAGTTGGGTCAAAGCTTGTTTAGGTTTTGTATGGAAAGCCACAAACTTTGCTGTGCAGGAAGCCACAGTGCTGCAGTAAATAAGATGAAGATGTATTGCTAGGCATAAAATAAAAGGTGGGGACCTCATTTCCCGAAGTCAGATACTCCCTGTACTGATTCTCAGTGTGTAAGGGAAGGCAGAGTGGGGCTGCATTCAATTTTTGTCTGGTCTGTGAGGATTTACTGTGCTGGTGTTGGATGGGAGTGACCTGCAGGTGTCTGAGTTTAGGCTTGTGTGCACTATCTTCTGGGATGCCCACAAAACTCTCTATCCTTCTTGTTAATTTCTTCTAGGTTATGTTATTTAACCATTCAGATAACTTAAAGCACCCACAGGCAGCAATCTCTTACTGCAAGCATATGGCCATGGATTTTTGCTTACTTCTGTGAGGGTTTTTTGGGGGGCTCTGTGTGTGCGTGTGTTGTGTCATCCCCTGTTTGTCATGCTGTCCCAAACGTAATAAAACTCAGCTTGGCTTTCCACTGACTACCTTGGGATGTCCCTAGCAATGTCCTGTAAGATTTACTCTGGCAGTCCCCGCAGTCTCCTGAAGCACAGAGGGGCACAGACTGCATTGATTCTTGGCAAAGCAATTCATTTTAAAAGGAACTTCAGGATGAAATGATACAGCCAAGCTTCTTTCTGAAGTATCTAAGAAAATGCTGAACTGTAGATTGGGCCTGAAAGTCAATGAATAGTTAATGCAGTTCCATGACAGCAAATGATGTTAAGGTCAGCAGTGTTCATCCAGACAAAAATGTGTCTCTCTCTCGTTCAAAGATCTGGATGTTTAAGGATGAGTCTTAGCTGAAGAAAGTTCCCAGTGATGTTAACTCAATACCTAGCTAGCGCTTTGATCTCAACCTTGCAGAGCTGTTATAGGCGTAGAATTAGGTCTAGGTATGCTGACCAAATTTGTGTTTACATCCAGCTGGTTCTGTTTCTCAAGAGGAAACAAAGATTCGTGGTCATCAAAGGGGATGTATTTGCCATTTTTTAATCTATACAAGTCTGGTTCAAGACATAAAAAGCATAGTAGAAATAATCTTTGAAAGTATAAAGGTAGCAGTGAGGCAAAGTAATGCTCTCGAGTGGAAGTCTTTTAGAGTGAATCATGGCTGTGCAACTAGTTTACCTAAACTCATTTTAAATCAGAAGAATGACAGGCCCAGAACACTAAGTGATGGAGGATTGCTCTGTGATGCTGTTCGAGGCATCGGGTTGGACTGTGCACAATCATTTCCTTCTAAATTGGTTGTAGGCCCCTTTCAAATTGTCAGAGTAGTTTTCTTCTGCTTCGATGCACTTGAGAAGCAGGTGGACGGCAAGCTGCTCAGCCTCGTTTGATCCACGTGCTGTTGTTCAATAGATAGAGCAAATCAAACTGGAAAGTCTTTCTGGTACGGCTACAGCAATGCCCGTTCAGGGGCTAGATTAACATCGGGAAGCTGCCTGCAATTCAGGCAGGAGGAGATCTCTAATTTTGTCTTTCTTAGGGCATATTAAAGAAGACAATGATAAATTTAGCTCCTCAGTGCCAAGAATGGCAAGTGTTAGTGTGACACTGGAATGCAAAATGTATAAACTCAGGCCATCACTGCCTGAAGCATCAATTTATTGGTTTTGGAGCATGGAGTGATCTAGTTCCTGATGTACAGATTCCATTGGATCTAGCTCCTAGGTCACACTGAGAGCTTACATAGGCCTCCTCTCCCATCTCTCCCTGAGGTTCCCCTATGTGGAAAAGGAGGGGCGGGAAAGAATAACTCAGCAGGGTTGTGGGTCACAATCCATGGAAGTCTATAAAATGTTTTCCATTTCTTGCATGCAGTGTGAGGGAGAAGCACAAGCTTTTGTTGATGTGCTCCTGTGTGTTCTTGCTGCACTATACAACAAAACATAAGACACCACTGTGCTCTATGCTTTTGTTTCCTACAGAGATTCCTTTGCAACTATGAGAGCTGGCTTATTTGAAAATTCACCTGGGGTTTAGGCCATAGATTGTGAAACGAAATGAGAATGGAAAGAGAACATTTCTTGTCAAATGGATTTGTGTTCTCTCATAACAAGAAATCAGCATCCTGCAAAATGAATTTGCAGAGAAATTCCTCAGAGCTGTTCCCTACTTTGATCCTAGCGAAGGCTTAGCCTGATTTAAGAAAAGGGCACCCAGGCAGTAATTTGAAGAGCACCTCTGCAAATCTGCTTTCATCGTTGAGTTTTACAGGGTGCCTCCAAGTAATGACAAGAGCTGTACGAAGCAACCAGGCACGTGAAGCATGGTCATGCAGTCTGCGTGGCAATATCTCTGAGGCTTCTTGAATGATCTTGTCTCAGTGACGGTTTCAGTGGCTAGGAAACTCTCCGTGCCTTTGAAGGAACCATGCAGAAACCATGGCTCCTGAAGCAGTCAGATGCTAGGGAAGATGTGCACATCAGCGATGGTCTTATCTCCTCTTTCTCTGTAACAGCTTGACACAAAATGTTTCTCGAGTCTCTCTGTGCTTCATGAGACGAGAAGACTGGGCTTACTTGTGTGCAGATAAATGATACTCAAATTTTTCTTTTAAATTTTTTTGTACATACTATGTTCTTTCTCCTGTGAATCTCTGCCTGATATGGATTTTTGCCCACACGTGGTTTGTCCGAACAAGGCGTGCTCAGCTAAGAAAGGCAGAGGCAATGCAGGTAGCCTACTGGGTTTATATACTCCCCAGCTCCAGTACAAACTGTGTAATCATCTTCTAATTTTGAATGTACTTTCCTTAACAGTGCAGTGTGCTTGGAGACGGATGTGTGTGCTGGAGGGCTCAGATGCAACGTCTGGAGGAGCAGGGAGGTCAGCTCCATCAGCGGGAGCTGACACAATGATAGAGGAGGAAGAAATGACATAGCAGTGTGGAGAGAGAAAGCAGAGGCCAGGAGACTTTCACAGCACCTGCTCTGCTGCGTGACGATCCTGAAAAGGACCAGGTGTTTGTAGAGGAGAGGAAAGCATTTGTGTGGGTCTCAGGGGGAAATCTTGTGCTTTCAGAGAAGGCTGTGAATTGCTCTTTGCTGTCTGGCTCACAGCCTGACACTGGTGGCTCAGAAGCTGCCCTGAGACAAGAGGATGGAAAGAGCAGTGGAGGAAGGGTGGGCAGAACACTGCCTGAGTGCTTCTTGGCAGGGCAGGAAGCCTCCCAGCTTTTCTCTTGGGAGCCGTGTGCTGGGGAAGCAGCTCTGCAGGGGGACCAAGAGCAGATCCATCCCTGGATGAAGACACAACTGGTGGGAGCACGGGCCAGGCAAAAAGTGTGCCAAAAGGGAGGAGAAGTGCCCTCAGAGGCAGAGCTCAAAGTGGTGTCCGGTTGCCACCGCTGGTGTCTTTTGAGCGTGTGCCGTGTAGATGAGGACACGCAGACCTACCTTGCTGCGGCTGCTTGACTCTGGTCTCTCTCTTAATTCTGCCTCCAACAACCACATGCAGATGTCCAGTTACTGATGCTGCAACTGATTGATAGGCAACGCGGAGAGACCTGTAAACCCTGTGGCCAAGTGAGAGAGCTGGGCTGAGCCACAGCCTCAGGGTGCATACTTTGTCCCTGGGTCCGCAGCCCCACGTACCGCTGTGCACAGATGCATAAGCCAAGCCTTGGGAGACCATCATCACTTCCCTAGTCCCAGCAGGGTGGACAGCCTCAGCTCGGAAACGAGCACTGAAACTTGCTGGCTTGAAAAAGGAGGCTCCAAATCTAGTTAATTTGGGTCACATCAGTGCCAGGATATAAAGTTTTCCACTGCTCTGAAGCACTGGGATTTTCTCATGCTGTTTCCTGGTGGTGGCCTTCCCTGATGAGGCTTTTTTTCTCTAGCACTTTATACAAATATAAAATGCAGGGAAGAAACAAAATGGCACATAATTCTTGACACAGAATAGAATAAGGCTGGTTTTTCATTTAAATTCCCTCTACTTGCAGATTCTGTGAATTGCAATGGCACAAAATTGTTAAATTGCTTTACATTTGGGAAACCTCAGTTCATAAAAAATTGCTAACAATTTATTTTTGTACTACATGGTTGACATCACCCTCTCTCTCTCTCCTCTCACTCTCTCTGCTGGTTATATGCTGGTTTTTTCACTGCATGTCTGCTGAGATTCCAGGAAAAACCCAAGTGTGTCATACAACATTGCTTTCTGATTTGCAAGTTAAATAGTTTACATAGGCAAAAATGTGGAGCAATTGGAATATTCCCTACCCAAACACTTAGGGACTCAAACTGCACATTGTAGCCTGGCAGGCCTCCACCGATATTTTTAGCTAGGAAAAAAAAAAAATAAAAAAAATTGAAGTAACAAGGAAAGACAGATCAGATCTAGGAAAAAGAAAAAAAAAAAAAAGAAACAAAGAAAAAAGAAGTTAAAGCACTATTGGACGTTTTGGTGAGTGTTGTGCTTTTGGTGCTAGTCTGCGTGTTGCCCTGTATATACAGGAGTGCAGCACAAGTAGACTTCGAAAGTTGAGGCTCTTCTGAAATGTATGTTCCCAAGATGGGGTTAGCCTTCTTGCTGATTGATTTAGTCTTTTGGAAACAGTCAAACCATCAGGAGCTTTCTGCTCAGAAAGATTAGTATTCATAGCCTGCTGTTTTTTAATTAAAAAAGCCATTTAAATACAAGGGTTGGGGTTTCTGCCAGCAACCATTACAAATACCTGGTTTATAATTATCCCCCAACTCCTTTTTCTCTTTAATTCTTTTGCCTTTTTTTTTTTTTTCTTCCTCTCTTTTTGTTTCTCTTAAATTCTTGACAGATTCTCCCTGTTTCATCTACCTGCTCCTGTGGCATTGTACCTCCCGCTAAGGTTAGCAGCTGGCTGTAAATCTCATGCCAACCCTGCTGCAAGCAGCTGGCAGGAGGTGTGGGAGGGATGTGTTCAGCATCCGTTTTCCAGTCACTGACTTCATGTTCTGCCTCCTGTTTGGAGGATTAGGGGCACAAGCCGAGCTTTGCCATGACTGCAGAGCTGTGCTGGGGACGTGGGACCTTGGGGGCACTGTCCCACCAGGAATTCCCTGATGTAAATGTGTCACTATTTGCACACACAGGAAGGGTACGTGCTGTGGGTAGGATGTATCCTGGGTGGAAACTTAAATGGGTATTAGCTGATTAGTATGCCAGCTAGTCAAAACACATTAGCTGTGCTGTGTATGTCTCTGCTTGTCTCGCATAGAGATTGGCTTGTAGATAGTTGTGTAGACAACCTCACTGGGGCAGAGCCTCAGTTAATTTGGGGCTTGGTTGAATTTTTCTGTTTCACCCAGTTCTAATAGCACCCTGGGTGTCTCCATGAGTTATGCCTGTATATATTTGTAGCTGTAGATACATCGTTAAACAGAGTTTGGGCACACGTATGCTCATTAAAAAGGAGGTGGTCAAAGGTATTAACCCACGTGGTGGCTGCTTTCTGAGGAATTTTACACCTAACGATTTTTGTGTTCTTAATTTTGCTCGGACTTTGGCCTTGGACTAGTGTGGAGATCCTGACCCTCGGTATGAGCATCTCCATCCAGCAGCCTCGCTTGCACACAGCTTCTAATATTTTTACTGCTCTGCACCAGTGTGTGGGGTCATATAAGTCAAAGAGCGAAGAGGCAATTCCTGATTTGGTATCTGACAGGTGACTGACAAGTTCTCCACTCATTTTCATGCACGGTAAGAGACTTGCGATGTTTCAGTCTGGCCTGAGACTATTTTGCCCCTTCTGCTTCCTCAGCCCGTTGCTGTCTTCAGCTCCATTGCCTCCCCCTGTATCTGCAGGTCTCTCAATTCATCTTCGTTTTCTGCCTTTTTGTTTTTCTGACTAAAGAATGCCAGCTTGACGATGATCTTTGCCTCTCCTGGCATGTTTCCAAATGCAACTTTCAGTTGAAAACGAAGATCATGAATCTACTGTTTGAAAACTGAGCAAAGGCAGTGGTTCATCTCTGCAGAGCGAAGGTGAGCTATGGAGGCAGTGAGTGGAAGCTGATACACAGGGCTCTTTTTCTCTTTCCATCTGCATTGCAGGCAATTTGAATCAGTGTCATGGTGGGCAAGTGGTGAGAGAGCTCATCCCTGAACCCAGCACAGCCTCCTGGTCACCTCGGAGCTGGTGCTTGAGTTAGAGGTGCCGAATGTCCTTGACTACACTTGTCTCTTCTCCGAAAATATCCTGCTGTTGCTGAAGCATCAGCATACCTCCTTAGAGAGTGTTTTATTACTGATAACTCAGTGCAGCATGCTTCAAGCCTGTCAAACCATGAAAGCAAGATTATTAGTGACTGGCTTGCATCGGTGCCGCAAAAGGGGTATAGAAAGTTCAGGTTTGTTCACCACCAATATAAACAAAAGCTCACCCTCTTTGCTGCTGCCCCACTCTCCTGGCTACTGCAAGCTCCCTGTGCTGCCTTTTTCTTCTCTCACATCACAGTCCTCCATTTTAGTATTACTGGCTTGAAAGTCCGTGTGATGATAGTGCTTTTGACAAAATATCCAGCAGTTAGGAACAATTCCTTTGGGCAAACCGTTGGTATAAGGTTAAAGATCTAACCCCCAACAGCGAACATTTAACACAGGACTCCTCTCAATTTCATCTGACTGAAAACATCCCACTGTAGTCCCCAAATCTCATGAAACTTTTCCCCAATAAATTCAGAAAGTTGTATTCTACACAAATCAATAGCTGAATGAAGGACATGATGCCAGCCCCTCATTTGCTGTTAAATGCAAACATCTAGATTTCCCTTTGACTTTCTGATGACAGTTTTCAGTTGTAGTCTTCAAATTAAATTGATCCATGTGCTATTTCACAAATATGCAAACTCTGGTCTCATCTAACTTCCTGACAACACAAAAGCTTAGTAAAAAGCATCGGGAAAAGTATTAAACCTCATAAATTACTCTATTCAAATCAGTGTTTAAAATTAGCTTTAATTTGTGGTGGAAATGTAAAAGGACTAGAGCAGAATCCTTTTGAAATCCCACTTGGAATGGTTATATAAGTTATGAGATATCTACCACCCAGCACAAAGTACATGAAGGTGTTTTATTACTGGGGATTCTTTCTGAACCAGTATTTCCCCTGCCCAGGTAGAGCAGTGGTACCTTACATCAGATTGCACTTCCAGCATAAATGCCAATAAAATAGTTTGTTAAAAAACAAAAAAACAAACAAACAACAAAAAAAAAACAAAAAAAAACAAAAAAACCCCCAAACCAACAAAAAAAACTCAGCATTGATTTTCTAGTTTATATTTGCAATTTCTCTTCGTAGACATGTTTAAGTGCAGACTCTTAGCTTTAAGGTTGTAGAGGCGCTAGTGCAACTGCAAGGAAGGCCCAGCCAAGGCTGGTGGCAGGCATCCTTCTTACTGACCATGGCTAGAAGCTCTTTATGTAGAACCATCAGAGCTGCTGGTCCTCTTGTTAATCTGTGACTTGCTAGGTCTCATGAATTTTTCCCTGGAAAGGTGTTTTCCCACAGTGCTCTCCTGCTCTCTCTGCAAATCCAAGGATTACCGCAGCCTCTTTCCTCTCTCAATTTACTTTTGATGGTGGAAAGAGTCCCTCTATCTAGACCCCTCTGAGAGAGCAGCTGGGAGTATGGCAGGTTTCCAGGTCAGCCAGTGCCTGCCCACCTAGTTCAGAAATGCCTGAAGGCACTCTGTGATTGGCTGGTGGCATCCAAACCACCTAGCTACTATGCAGGAGAAGTTCCAGCAGTGTCTTGGTCTCTGCTTCCATCTATAGAGAGTGGCCATTCACACATTAATTCAAAAAGTCATGTGCTGGTGGTGGACCTGCAAAATACACTGTAGACATATACAACACTTTCTTCTTCAACACCTGGTGAGCAGATATTCTAAGTGACTAGCTGATTAGATTCCCCTACCAGATCAGGCTTTCTTCTGTGGAGCAGACTCATAGCAAAAGTTTATTCCTATCCCAGTGAAGGCTAGTCTTGCTCTTGCTATCAGTTGCAACGAGGAGTAAATTCTGCTTGTTGACAACGAATGCTGCAACCAACCTAACTGTGAAGTAGGGATTTTGACTCTCAATTCAGAGTTTACAGGAGGAGCTGTGTCTGCCAGATCATACCCTTTTAAAGCAGCTGGAACGGGTCTTAAGGTTCTTTATTCTTAGTACTATTTTGCTGTTGGGAAACAGCCATAAAAGCCAATAGCAAAGTACACGTCTGATCTCATCTTCTTTCAGAGCTGATTCTCAGATAGGATGAAGGCTTTTTACTGCTTTTGGTTACTAGATAAGCTCACATGCTGAGAGCTCTAGGTGGATCTGAAGGATCAAACCCTATTTATAATTCATCTGTGCTCAAGGTGAGGCTATGTGATAGAATTTCCATTTTTATAAGTTTGCTTAAAAAAAAAAAAAAAGAAGAAATGGAAATACACCAAAGAGCTTTGTTCAAAGTGCCCCACCTTAGGAAATAGCAAGATGAAGTTGGTTTTGGTCTCTTTTCTGAACTCTTGCAGGATGGTGCTAATAACCTTCTTTTAATGTAGATTTTGAGTGTGCAATGCATGCAGAGAGGGGAGTGTGCTGTGCTTTACACATCTGTAAAACAGACCTTAGAGAGTGCAGGAGTCAGACTTGCATGGGCTGAGAACAGCTGACATTTTCATCTTTCTTTGTGTCATTTATGTTTTGAGTCAGGGGTTTTGTAAAGTGGTTCAGGTGTTTACAGAAGCGCTTTATTAATTTTGTCATGCAAAATGCAAAGTTGATCCTTATTTGAAAGGTATCATTTGAAGAGGACCTCTGGTTGGACCAAGAGAAGCAGCAGATCTTAAGGTGCTGGTAGTATTTCCTCCCTCATCCTGGAGTTCCCTAGATGAAAACAAATTCTGGGATTGTCATTTAGGTCTGGAGAAAGCCCAGATGGCCCATAAGGAGTGCAAAATGATGAAACATCGTGTTTTATTATGCAGAACAGAAGATACTCATGAAAAATAATGCACTGGTGTCAGATCTTAGCACCTTGGGGAAGATCCTGTCACCATCCAAGTGATTTTCCTGTGCAACAAAAGTCTGGGGAAAGTTGCCAAAGCCTGTTATATTGAACAACGTAATATATGCACTCTTTTTTCCCTCACTGCAAACATTTCTATGTAATGGAAGATGCCGATCTGTCTGAGAGCTATTGATAGGTTCTATGCTTCCTCATGGGAGAACTGGAGAAAGGGTGAACTGAAGAAGTATTTTAAGTGATATAGTTATATAATGGCTTTGTTTAAAAACATAAAAATCTAACTGCCTTAACACTCTACCACATAATTCCGCAGGACATGTGAAACATAGCACGCTACAGCACTTAGTCTGCAAAGGATTCCCTTGTCACTGTCAAAATTGTTTTAGAAGTCTAAATTAATGCATAGCGCTGCATTTATTAAAATGTGAAATAATCATAAATTTTTCATTCTTTGTACACTTAAGCTAATTTTCACATAAATGAAGCACTTGGCAGTTGAAATTCCACATATGGTTGACAGTGATGTTTGATGTCAGAACAATGCCCTGAGCTCCATGCAAATTAAACATATTTTTAATTATTCTGGATATCCATTCTTCCTTTACAGTGTGTCTAAGCAGAATATTAAAAGGAATTTTAAGTGTATATGTATTGTCAGCAGCTGACTCCAACAGCCAGGGTGAATCCTCTCACTGCTTCAGCTGCTGAAAGGGAGGAAACCCAAAGTGAAAATTATAAAAGGGCACAAGAGAAAGCAAAACTTTTCTTAAGCTTTGGAGACCAGTCTGGCTTAATGAGAACATACTGAAACTCCCCCTCCCACAGTGACCTTTGTGGCAATTGGACTGAGCATTGGAGGCTCTTGAGGGGAGGGAGCCAAGCCAGATGTTCACACGTTGAATTTGGAATGGGAACTTGAGCTCTCACTGTTGCTTCCGAGGCACTAAGTTTCAGTAGGCTGTGACAAAAGCACCGAGTTTCCACAGCAGTGACGGTGCCCTGATTTTGCTTGGGCAATTCCATGAGCAGCAGTAATAGCAACAGCGAGTGTGCTCCTGGCGTGCTGGGCAAGGCTCTCGAGCTATCAGTTTTTCTTGTTCTGCAGCAGTTTTTTAAAGGTCCAGAGCTGGGCATCTCTAAATTTCAGTTTCTCTTTTGACACTGCTTTGTTCAGCATGTTTGTAGCAACCAGGTTTCTACAGTTGACTAAAGGCAGGTAACTAGACTTTAGATGCATGGCTGTGTTTAGATGCCTTTAGTTTCCCTCAGGAAAAGGAAAGGAATTCAAACATCTTAAAAATTCCCCTTTCTATGTCTCTTAAAAATGTTTAAACATTAATTTAAAAAAAAAAAAAGTAGAGCCTTGTATATGTAGATCATATTTTGAAGGGTACTCCAGCCTGAGTCTCCCTCTGAGACTAGTGGATGTTAGTCTGAGGTCCAAGTTAAATGATTGATGTCTAAATAACAAAGGTGTTTTTAGGGGAAAAAAAAAAAAAAATCAACAAGAACTCTTGGGCTCCAGTTTAGGCAAATGAAGTTTTTCTTCATTTTGCCTAAGTGCTCCTAACTGGAGTAGAGAGACTTTCTGAAGCTGGGATCATGTATATTCCCAATAAACCAAAAATAATATTAAACCTGTTTTATAAGGGTATTGTGCAGATGATCTGGGTTGACTGTGTGTACTAATCTGAAGTGACGTTGCTGAAAAACAAGATTAATTCTTTGTCACACCTGTTGTAGGATTGGTTATGAACATTGAATATTGTCTATGAGCATTATTATTTTTAGGCCTAAGTACATTGATCTTAAGAAGCTGGAAGCAAATAAACATTTAGCAAGTGAGGACTTACGGCCTTTGATTATTGAGTCTTCCAAAAGAAGAATTTTAGTTTGAAAGAGAAAAAAATAAAGCCCAATAAAATCAGAAGAGATCTTCTGAAATGCTGAGGAAGTCCTGCTGAATGATTCTGCCCTCTACGTTTTCAATAGTGGATGGCTTAAAATATTAAATAGACTTCCAGTTTCCTTGGGATTAATTTTCATTGTGTTTAGACAAAACCCCGATCCTTTTGTTAGCTCTAATCTATGTAGAAACTTTACCATCAGATTCAGGTACTTTTTTTGTCTGAAGGTAGGAGGATCCTATTATGATTTGAGGCATTTGATGTAGCATTTGTTCTTGAAACAGAGACAACTGGTGTTGCCTTGAACCTTGACTGCTTTTTCTGTTTCATTTTTGTATCATAAATCATCTGGATAAATTTAAATCTCTGACCCCCTCTAGCTGCTGGATAGAAGAGCTCCTTGTCTTCTTTCCTTCTCTCTACTGCACAGGTGAAGGGTGAAGTTCTGAGGAGGTTGGGGCCTGGTGGGATCACTATCTCTAAGCTGTCTCCTGTCCTGGACTGGCTCTGCCCCCACCCCAGCCACTGAATACTTACAGTTCTGCCCTCTCTATTTATTCATCACAGTCCAGTGGCAAAATAGGAGTCCTGGTGCTTCAGTGGAAGGAAGGAGTAGCTCAAAAAGAAATTATTAGTGCATTTGCCTAGGTGTGCTAATCTTTGCTGATTTTAATCTACTAGTTCTTGTTCTGTTTTGCTGTTCATTTCTGAAGCTTCAAGATGCTTTTTAAATACTAGATGGCTGCATAAAGACTAAGGAAGATTTTTGGCCCCGAGTAAGATGTTAGGAGATGAGATTGAAGGCTTGAAACCGGTGAACCTTATTGTCTCAAGAGTCAAAAAATAGCTAATAAGCTTCTGGAGCATATGGAGGAGATAATTCTTGCAGTTTTTCAGTTGGTGTCTTATTTTTGGTGGAAAACCTTTGGGTTTTGAAATGGGGATGTAAGCACTCCAGTAAGTTCTGGCTCCCTAAACCTTGCTCCTGTGGGTTTCATGTGGAGAAGTGGCTATTAAAAATGTACAGAGGCACCATTAAAGATGAGAAGTAAAAAATCTGACAGTGTAGAAGTGGGTTTTTTTTTTTCCTCTCCTCTTAACTTTTCCTGTTTCAGCTTGAGGAATGAAAGCTTCAGTGCACTTATTAACTTCCCAGTTAATGAGATCTTGAAACAGGGACGCTTTGCTTTGCTTTCCTCTGGCTCGTCACACTGCCTTTTCTTTGGAGAGTGGCCACACAGTGAAGATGAGGAAAAAAGAGTGCAAGACTCATTTATGTGTTTGATGGTTGTTTAGAGCAGATAGATACTAAGCTGGCTTTTTTTTTCAGCTCAGCCTGTGTGTGTTTCAGGCTTGCTTTTTTGGCACCTTCAGATGCCGGAAATACTGGTGGGTAGCGTGCTTTTCACAGACAAAATATGCTTGCAAACTTTTGCCAAGCACCTCGAAATGCAGATATGAAACTCTTGGAGAGTATTTGTTTTGTTTTGTTTTGTTTTGTTTGGTTTTTTTCATTTTAAGACTCTCTGCCACCTTCTCTGTTCATGCTGCTACAATAAGTTGTATAGATAGGAAATAATATGGAGCATGAGGTCATGTTCCTGCAGGAAGTTTGCAGTTAAATAATGTTGACAAGTGTCATGTTTAGGACACGACATGAAAACTACATCTGGCTAAAGGAGGACACTTATTTCTTGTTGTGCGCCATGGAATTTCCAATAAGTAATGAGATTGGACTAGAAGTTGTGGGAACAGTAGGCCTTAGTTTTGTGAGGAAGGTGAGAATTAAAGGCATTCAAATAGAAAAAAATGATCTTGTTTAAACCAGCAGAAGATGAAAATTTTTCAGAATACCTGAGCATGGGACAGGGCTGCAAAAATATTGATTAGCCCTATCTCTTCTCAGGTACTTCATGTGTTCCCATTTACAAAGTGAACTGTTCCTCCAATAGCCATCAATGCCCTGAAATTACATGCATATTAGTTTAGTTTGTGTGTGCATGTGACATATGTTTTCTTCTGTTTCAAGCTGCAGAGTATAAATCCAATTTTAGAGACAAGTTAATGTGAGAGCAACAGGGGCAGCTTCACAAAAGAGGTGGCAGAAAGACAGCCAAAGGAATTGTGTGTCTTCTGAGTTTTGGAATAGATTAAAGCTATGAGCTGAGTCTGGATGTAGAGTTAACTCTGGGTCCATGCAAACGCACTCCAAAGCTGGAGAGGGAGATGCTTAGTGCCTTGGTCTTTTGGTGGATAAAAGAGCGGAGTGAAGCCAAACAGAGCATCAGCACAGGGTGGCAGGAGTCAGAGAAAGTGGAAATTTCTCCATCCCTCTCCTTTGAAAACCTGGCACTTCCTTAGGTCAAGAGACAGAGTCCACTTCAAATGTACTCACAGGGCTGATGGGCATATGCCCTCCCAACAGCCTGGGAACATCTCTCTTTTCCACAAGCTCCTACTCCCCTCTTATCACTGCAATCCAAATCACATGTTTAATCAAATAAAGAACCCTTTTGCTGTGTTTAAAGGTTAATAAGATTAATGCTGGGGAACAATGAAACCTGAGAAAAATGGTTCTGTATTGACTTGCTACCTTGTAAGTATTTAACGGGCTGTTTTGTAGAGGCAGTGGGGGGAGAGGTTGGTGGCTATTACTTAATAGATTGCATCAATTTAATGAATTGGTGGTCACAGCAGATATTGGTGAGAATGTGGCATCTAAAGATGGATGGGATTGCATCCCTAGGTTTTCCTTGCTTTGGTTGCCTTCCTCTTCTTTCTGCTACTGCTGCACATTACTAATTGTTCCATTAAAGTTCAAGAGCAGTGTCCTGAAACTTAAAGAAAGGTCTGTAAATGTGGCAGGATAACACATACTCTGTCTCGGCTCCTCACTTACAGTAAGAACTACTGAAGTCATTTGGAGAAGGCTAGGGGATAGATTTCAAGTCTTGAGGGGATATTCCTTTTCTCCTATTGCTTTCGTTACTTCTGGAGGATATGAGGAGGAGTAGCAGAGAGTTCAGTATATGTAAGAATAGCAAACATAAGTTTTCAAAGTATATTGTCATTAGCTGAAATACAAACACCTCTACTGACTGGTTGAAAAGCCATGTGAAGGTTCTGAGAAATGGGACTACACATTGGATAGGCTAGCAAGATGGCTATGTTCAAATGAAAAAGGGCCTTTAACTGTTCCCTCATGTTCCTTTGCACAAGTAGGGAGGGAATTTTATTTTACTAGGACTAAAAAAAAAAAAAAAAAAGAAGCAAGAAGTCCTGGGACACATCAGAAAACAATAGGACTGTTTAGTGTCTTTTAAAAAAAAAAGTATTTTCATTTTTACACAAAACTAAACCAAGCAGTTGTGTTGTCTTAATAGGGAGACAAGCAAGGTCCTGGATGTTGCATTCCTGGGAACTGGCAGTGACAGCACTGGGGCTGCTGCAGTCGTATTTATCCTTCAAAAATAGGCCAAAGGCATCTCGTCTTTTGGGTCTGTCAAACCAAAACTGTTTGGCTGATTTGCTAAAAATGAATGAAATTCCTCCCTTGGTGGCCTTCTGACTGCTGCCTAACAGGATTAAATTCTTCTAAGAAATGGACTCAAATTGAGCCAGGGGAGGTTTCGATTGGATATTAGGAAGAATTTATTTCCTGCCAGAGTGGTGAGTGATTGGCCCAGGCTGCCCAGGGAGGTGGTGGAATCACAATCCCTGGAGGAGTTCACGAAAGGTGTAGACATGGCACTTGGGGACATGGTTTAGTGGTCATGGTAGTGTTGATGATCTCAGAGGTCTTTTCCAGCCTTAATGATCTGATGAAGAAAAGGCCTGGAATCAATTGCAGTATTGATGGTATTCCCCAGAAGAGAATGTCAGCCTGTGTTCAATAAACCTCAAATACTGTCTGGTGCCTTTCACCACCAAGCATTACTTCTTGCTAAGGTGGAAGGGTCTTGCCTTTTCAAACTGGGGGGGCATCTCTCAGGTTCTGGAGGGTGTGCACCCCATTTCACCAAACACAGGGGCAGGGACTCAGTGCTAGATGGTGTTTTCTACTGGGGTTTCTTAAAATAAGAGTTGGGACTATACTAACCACAGCACAGCTGAAAGTACTGGTAATTTTTTTATTATTATTATTATAATTTAAATCAATTGTGGTGCTGCTAATTTTATTTATTGGTTTAGGAAGTTATGAAGCAACTAGATTTTCATTCCAATCAGAAAAGGAAATGAAATTATTCATCCAGTCAGGGTGACTGAAGGAAGAAGAGTTGACAAATTTTGCCATGCTACCCTTTAGTTGTAGAACAAATACCTATATACAGGCCTCAGCCACTTTTGTGGTAAGTCATGGAAAATAAATATGCATATGATTAATTTTATGTTTAATGAGATCTATGAGGGCAAATTTATTCCAAGCTCCAAGCAAAATGTTAAAAAAACCTTTTTTTTTTCTTGCATGCATTTTTAGTTAATCTTTCTTGTTGTACTGTTCTGTCGTCTTTATAACATTTACATATTTTGTATGAATGACTTTGCCTGTTTCATGTAGCTGGTTTAAGAGCTTAGATTTCCATATGCAGACAATGCTTGCATATATGGGGGCTGAAGGACTGATCCAGGTAAAGCAACTTAACTGTATAAAAAAAGCCTGTGAGTGCTTTGTCAAACTTTGAAAGGCTCTAACATGGCTGAGACAATTAGTAGGAATTGGAGGACTTGGAAGATGTCCTTTGGTCCCTGTCTGCATCCCTAGGCCTGTGAGAAGCATTAAATGTTTCAAGATCCGAACCAAAAGGTCTGTGGAAGCCTAAAGCAAATACCCATTAACTTCTGTGTCTTGGATCAGACTTCAGATAACTGGAAGAGGAGCTGGGGAGTGCAGGTTTGTGTGGAAAGGACAAGCTGTAGGCTGATGTGCATCCATCATCTGAGTCAATGCAGATTGAATCAGAATATGGTTCAAAACTAGAACTTGAAAACAGACTATCAATATGAAAATCTTTTTTGTTGTAAAACGTTGGGATGAACTGTCTGAGAAAGGTGATTAAATGGGCTGAGAGCTCTCCAAAACCTTGTGGGTTAGGTGGCAACCATGTTTTCAGAAGCTGGAACATTTCTTTTGCAAGAGGTTGGTCTTCCTCTTAACTCTAGAGGAAATCTAGGATCCTTTTGCTGGGATTATAGAACACACTTCACAACTTCATCTTGCATATATGTCATAAGCTTGCTGGAAAATAGGTAAGGTACAGCACTTAGACTGTACCTGGACTCAGTAGAAAAGCTGCCTGCTTTGAGGTGTTTCCCCACCTGTATAAGGTGGATTACCACTGAGATTCTTTGGCATTGCTAAGTTTTTTTACCATTGCTGATGTTGATGTTGGACGATTTACAGTGCCTTTCAGGAGGGCAATTAAAGAAGCCAACAACCACACAGTCAATTAGTGATGAAAAACAATCAATATAGCATACAACGAGCCCTAACTAGCTGGAAGACAATTAAGACAGTGGAGATAAAACAGTGACCAGCGACAAGTGCTAAATGTCTTGCCAGCAGAGTAGGTGAGAGGAATAAGCTTGGTCCCTAGGGATGTCTAGGTTCTTTTCTCAGCCTTGCTATTGACTCAGCTCATCGCCTTTGCTTTATCTATTAAGTCCTAAATCATTTGTACCACAGTATTAGTCTCCTTCAGGAACTGAAATACCTATGTGATTTTGGTCCTTCACAATCCTTGCAAGCTCCATTTTGATTTTATAAGTGTTGACTGGTCAGCCATAACCTCCTGGTGCAAACAGCTATTCTTAGCAGCTCTCAAGGGCATTCAAAGCCTCTTTTTGGATGTGAACTTCAAAAAACATGGAACTGATTTAGCGGAGTGTGAAGTTTTTTGTATTGTTTGCTTTGGACCGATGAAATGATGGGGCTTGAGCCCCGAATTAAAGTTGACATATGGGTGATTCCCACAGCCCTTCATAAAGAGGTGGTGAGTTTGTCTTATAGCTTCCCCCCAGGGTGCAGCCGGCCCTGAAGGGAGAGCCATAGGGGAAATGAGCCCCAGGGGTCCTGCTTGGGGATAAAAGCTGGGAACACTTGCAGGGAGTCAGGAGCATCTGCTCTGTGGAGTGCACTCCACAGAGCTTCCTAGTTCAGGGAAGACCTCCTGACTACCTGGAGCTGGGCCCCAGTCTGTTTAGACCTTTGTGAACGCAGGCTGATCGGGTGAGAGTTGCCATGTGTGCACCTTTTTCTTATATGTTTAACTTGGTGATCTGGCTGTTTCCCATGCCAACTATGGGAAACCTCAGTTCACTGTTTATACCACCTGTTGTGGGCCGAGTCATGTCTTTTGTGGAATCGTTGGGGGTGGTGTCAATTATATACAAGCTGATTGACTTGTTTGTACCCCCAGCGATCATTCATGGAATGTCCATTTTGCTTACAATACAGTCTGTGTATTGGTTTCTCTTTCTGCTGGCTGTATCATTCTTGTTGGGCCTGGTCATTGGCAGAACACCTGATTAATTACTGCTGGTTTAATGTGAATTGTACTGTGGCATGGTTAAGGAAGGCTGTTGCTCTGAATTGCATTAGGCTTGCAAAACAAGGGATATGCCTCTGGTCCACCATGGCTGAGGGCTCTGGAGAGATGACTGCTGCATGTTGAGTCTGACAATGCTCATAAGTATTTGTTGAACAGGAATCGTCCAAGAAGCTATGCAAGTATACTCAAGATTAAAACATTTAGCGTGCTCTGTATCTGCCAAAGGAATCTAAGACCCAGCAGGGGCACTAATGCACTGAGGACCCATCTTTTAACAGTAGTATCCATATCTGCTTGCCTGATCTGCTATGGTCTTGAAGAGCAATATATAGGTTGAATGTTCAACAGCACCAGAACTGCGTTTCTGTGCTCTTTGGTGCATTAGTAGTGTCGTTCCTAAGTGTTCATGTGTTACACTGCCATACTGTAGGAGTGAAAAGTGCAGAAGTTCATGAATAAGTTATAACCTGTACCCTATTAATAGTCCCACTGATGATATGTTATGGCAATCCTCTAGCTTCTCCCCGACCCTCTGCCTTAACTCTTCCTCTGCCTGTCAGGAGCTGCACTGTGAAATGCCTTCCAACAGTGCTGCAGAAGCTGATTGCCCTTCTAGTTGACACTGATCAGCTGCAGTCTGGTCATGTATGATGACATCTGTGTTCTTCTTTAAAGGGAAGTAACTCTAGATGTTGTCAGAGTAACTGGTTTTTATTTGGAGTCAATGAAGGTGGGATTTTCCAGGGCAGAACCACCATTTTTCATTCTTGCTACTGCTGAAAGACAGCTGGTGCTGCGTTACTTACTCTCAGCCAGGAAGGTAATAGTGTTTTACAAGGCTAATGTTTAAAGCCATTATGATAAACAGAGAAGTGTCAGAGGGTGTTGTGGAGGATAGCTGAGATGACCTCACTCAAGAGACAGGAGAACACGTCACTTACACAGAACCATTAAGCTTCTGACTTCAAGTTACTTATTAAGAGCAACATAGGTTAGAAATGCGACCTGGCTTTATAGAAGTGCTTCTGCCAAGATTATGAAGGGGCTTTCATTGTGTGATGGTAGATTCCGGAGCAACGTGTGCAAGCTATTCCTTGCTGCTACCTTGAGCTTCCGAGCTGACCAAGTCTTTCTACCTTTCTTCAGACTATAACAAATACCTGTCCACTTCTGCTCAAGGAAAATAGTTCCTTGTTCTGCAGGCACATTTTACTGCTCCCTCCCTGCTCCAGCTGCCTCACTTATTTCCTCCTTTCCATTTGTAAGAGCAAACTCTTCAAGAATTACAAGGCTTTGCAAATGATTGCAAGCTAGATCTTCATCTCTACCCCCATCAGGATAACTACATAAAGCTAGAGTGTAAATTTGTCAGATGCTGCTTCATTCTCACTAACCTCAGCCCAAATGTATGGCCTTGCAAGCAGGATTACACTGGAGCTGGCCACAACCATGATGAAATTCACCAAAATAATCCAGTAGTATTGGTATTGGTTTTGAGCTTGAACAATTTTGTGGAACTTTTAAAGAAAATAATTTTGAAGGTCCCTCAGAGGTAGGAACTGAAGTTTTTCATCTACCATATGCACATGTACAACCCAGGAATCTTGAGCAGTTCTAAAACAATCCTTAATGTCATTATTGAAAAGAGTACCTGCATTGCCATCTGCCTGTGCCATGCTGGAGTCTTCTCAGAGCAACCGTTCGATTTGCAGGTGACCTTTGGGGAAGCTGTATTAAACTGAAATAAGTTTATAGAAAGAAATAATAAACTTTCATTTGTTTATGGAAGAATTTATAAAAGTATGATGATCTCAAGCAACCAAACCCCACCAAAAATTAGCTTAGAAAGTACTTTGAAAGTTATTCTATAGGTAACCTCAGACTTCCCAATTGTGTGTGTTGTGAGTGTGGACAAAATCAAACTTTGTTCCTTCCTTATTAATATAAAAAAGGATTAATTCGAATTTTATGGGGGAACAAGAGATCATTCATTACTAATAAAGGCTGCATTAAGACTCTGTCTAGATTTATGGCAGGGAAAGTGGGGAATTCATCCAGTATTTAAAAAAATATATTGCTTCACAGATTTTTTCAGCACCGTGGAGGAAAGCTTTATAAGCTAGCCTAGATAGATGGAAGGCTGTGATAGGTCTTCAGCTGAAGGCATTGCTGAGATATTACAGTGATAGTCATGTTAGAAAAGATGATAGATTAGGTGCAGCCCCACTGGAGGGGGTATGTGTGCACAGACTACTGAATGCTCTGTGCACATCGAGGTACAGCTCTAGAGCCATCACTTAGCAGCTCTGAAATGTCTGTGCAATTTTTTATGCTGTAATTTTGTATTGTTCATAAATATTCATAGGCACTGCTGCTTTTCTTGATCTTGTTTTAGTGAAGCAGCACAGTCTGTTGGTTAGAAAAGGAAACTTGGAGCCAGTCAGAGCTCCAAGCTCCTGCCCAAATGCTGCTGGGTTCCCGGGTGGCTGTAAACTAGGCACTTAACCTCGTCATGCTCTGATTTTCCTATCTGTAGATTAGCTATTGCATAAATAACTGTCTTTCTTGCAGGGGAATAGAAGAGATTAATTAATGTTTGCAGAGTGACTCGAGCCCCTCTGTTGAAAGGTGCTGCGGAAGTGCAAGTGGATTATTGTTGTTATGATGCTTTTCCATACTGAACCATATAGAAGTGAAGTGCTCTGCTTTTGTTAACTGGGGGCTGGATCAGTATGGGTGGTGAGACTTTTGCACATTTGGGAAGTGGCTTTTCCCATTCCCTGCATTTTGGATGGGTTCTACCTTGTTAAACCCAGCAAAGGTGAAGATCAGAGCGTTAACTGGTTCAAGTAAAGGAGGGGAAGGGCAAAAGGAGTGGAAGTCCCATGCTTTTGAGGAAAATCGGCATTGAAGTCCTGGGGGACATTATGTTAATGGCATTACCCAATTTCTGGAAGCAATGCTGATTAAATATTCATTGACTTTGATTATACTGAAATTAGGACTAAAGCGTGAACTCAAATTGAGTGGAATAATGGCAGTGTAAATAATGCATACTTTCTAAATTGAAAACACCAGCTTGTGCTCTGCTCCCTCTCTCCCCGCCCCTTCAGTTTGTCATTGTGCCATTTGTTTAGGAGATGATTATACTGATGTGTGCATATCTAGCTATCATTTTTACCAGCTGGGAAAAAAATGTGAAATTAAAGGTTTTCTACATTGTTTGCTTTTCCTTAGTATTGGAAAACAGAAGTAAATACAGTGCAACGAAAAGTAAGCTAGTTTTGTGAGTAAGTGGTTAGAAGCTGCTGCTCAGCATTCTTCCCCTACAGTGTTCCTAAAGGATGAGAAAAGTTGATGGCAATTGGACCCTCAGAGAAAGAGACTGGGAAGCAATCAGTGTGGGAAATTGCAGGACACAACCTAGAATCGAGCTGGTCTAGCTCTAAAGATGACAGCTGGGGACTTGTTTCATCTCTCTGGTTCACCAGAGGCTTCATATGTCACATACGGGAACGACAATAACTATCCTTTCCTAGGTGCATGCCAGAGGCTTGGTCATGGCTGTTGATGGAGACTGGGCTTTGAGGAGGTGACATGAACAGTGGAAAGAGAAGTCTTTTCCATGCAAAGAACACCTAACTTCAGGCCTTTTCTCCAGATGAAGCTGGATCTTGCAGAGCCTGCAAGTTTCTGTAGCAGCATGTTCATTGCTTTGGTGGACACTCAACCACCTCCCTCCTACTAACTATGTGAGATCTCCCTCAGGAGCATCTTTCCCTCCAGTCCTCTCTGCAGAGGGTTAAGAGCAGAGGCTCATTCTGATTCTCTGCTTCCACTGACCCTGATAGATCCTCCACTCCCACCCTGAGCCACACTAGTTTCAGAAGAGCTCATTTGACTCTGAGCCTGCAGGTGCACAGGTGTGCCATACTTCCCCAAAAAGTTGGAGACCATTTTGCTTGTATTTCTGTTTCTAAAAATGCATCTTTTTGGCTTTTAGGAAGGTGACGTGCCAATAGCGTCTTTTGTAAAACCTCATTCTAAAATCAGAAGTGTATTATTTTTAATACAATACATAATGTAGAAACTCTTGATGGTAGGGTTGCCAATCAGGCGGCTCATGTGCAGAGAGCCGCGTGGGTTTGGTTGGCCCGGGACTACACACTCTAGAAACTAAACTGGTGGTTTTTCAAAGTTCACATGCTGATTGCAAAGAAAAAGCCCATTAAAGAGCAAATCGTTTAAGGCACAGCCTTCCTTCAAGCCCCAGGGAACTTGCTTTCTGTGACAGCATGATGGAAGGGTTTCTTATTCATACTTGGCTTTTCCCTCCGCAGCAGGCCTCATTGCTACCTGAGATTTACTCTATTATGAAGTTCTCACCAGAAAATAGCGGGGGTGGGATTACTCACTAGATCTGCGTTTTCTCCTCACGGGCAGAGTAGTGCCTGCTCCTACCCCATCCTGCTCCAGGAGTGCATTTTGGACCAGAGGGAGCGGGGCTGACTTGTATAAGGAAGATGTTGCTGCAATGCTCGCAGTGCTGCAGCATCACTGCAAACACCACAGGCACTTGGACCCATCCAAGAGCATCTCTTTTCCCTTTTACCCTGGGGTGTGTCATCTTCTCCACACCCAAGGCTATGAAACTACAAGGACTGTCGCTTGTGTTTCCCGGATAAAGGAATCTGCACTTTTCTTACTTCTTCCCTTGAGTGGCTCATTTCCCTCTGGGTCTTGAAGAAGCTGAGATTCATCCTTGGTCCATGTTTTGGCAGCCTTTGGGGTGGATCAAAGCTCTTTCACAGGATCACAGAATGTTAGGGGTTGGAAGGGATTCTGCAGCTATGGTGTCATTCCATGGCTAAACCACGACCTTTACTAGTTGTATGACACATGTGTGTTTCACTGCTAAATCTGTCCCTCTTCTGGGGGTGTATTTGTGCAGACATAGGCCAACACCTCATGCAGTTCCTCTCTGGGTGCTGAAACGGTGGCTTTTCTCTATCCTAGTGCTAGGGATTAGAAAGGGTCTCTTGTGTCAATTTGTCCTCCAGCAGCTTGGAGAGTATTGTGCAGGGACAGGCAGGAAACCTTCCCTCCACTACTGCATGTGATCCATGATCCAGCAGGCTGGTGGATCAGCCTGTGCAGCCACAATTGCCTGATCCTACCTAAGGAGGAGGCGTGCCTCACATCTCTTATGGTATATTCCATCACTTAATCCACAGCTCCCTGAAAGGAGGTTGTAGTGAGGTGGGTGTTGGTCTCTTCTCCCAAGTAACTAGTGATGAGACAAAAGAAAATGTTTAGTTATGCCAGGGGAGGTTTAGATTACATGTTAAGCACAATTTCTTCCCTGCCAGAGTGTTGAGGCATTGGACCAGGCTGCCCAGGGAGGTGGTGGAGTCACCATCCCTGGAGGGGTTCACAAAATGTGTAGACATGGCCCTTTGGGACATGGTCTAGTGGTCATGGTAGTGTTGAGTTGACAGTTGGACTTGATGATCTCAGAGGTCTTTTCCAACCTTATTGATTCTATGATTCTGTGATCTGTGATGCCATGAAAGCAGCTGTGAGAAGAAACTGTATGCCCTCCAAAGTCTCCTAGACTCCTGCTTTTCTTTTCCCCTAAACTGTGAGGTTATGGTGAGATTTTAGAGTGATTCCAATTAGGTGGGGTTTTGTTCGTTTGTTTGTTTGTTTTCCCCCCAGTCCTCTTTTCTAAGGACTTGCTTTTTTGTCCTCTCCTCTGACCTCTCACTCATCTTTTCATCACTTCAGGTGAGGTGGGTAGTGATGGTTCTACTCTTGGGGTTTTATTAATGACCAGAAATTTCCAGTCAGTGGAGGAGGCTTTGGGGCATTTTGAACTACAGATTCTTCTGTTCTGTGAAATATCTTTTATTAAAAATGTTATTCACAAATCAAAGCAAAGTTACTACCTGATTAAAACTTGATAGGATTAATTTCTTTCCAGGCTGAATGAATTTAATGACTGAAGCATGAAGATTTGTCTTTTTCCTCCTTAGGAATTTCTTTTTAGTTTTGCCACTGCAGCAAAGGGGAACAACAGCACCATTTCCTATAAATATTTGGACTTTAGGAAGTTAGTAAGGTGATTTTTTGGCATGCAGAATGAGAAATAAATGCAGAGGAGTTTTTATAGATATAAACCAGAGATTTGTGTTTCAGACTGAATGATTCAGACAGTGGCTACAGTTTTCTATGAACTGGGAGAATTTCATCCATAGCCTTAAGAGTGTCTTAGTCTCATTTGAATTTTTTTAATGAAATATTCAAAATGAGATCATCCCACCTGAATAGCTGGCCAGGCTCAATGTTACCATTTAGCAGTAAGTATCTGACTTGTCTGTTAAAGTGTATTGGGGCAAATCTCCAAGAATTACTTGTTCTTAGGAGAAGATGATAAATTTTAGACAGATGTTGTTGTTTTCTTAGTAAAAAGAGTGGAAATGTGCATTTCCCCCAGAGTACAGTCTATCTGAAGAACTGATGACTGTGCTTTGAAATGGGTTGACAAACATCTCTCTGAAGCCTTGGCTATTCCTAAGATTTCTCCTGATTCCAGTTAGCACCTCAAGGACGTGTCACATGGAGAATAGGTGAATAGTCATTACAAAACTGCCAGCATTATATGATGTTTCCCAGCTGTTCTGTACTCCTGGGTGGCATTTTGTTAGGCTTATAGCTAAACACAGCTTTGCTCGATTGATGTGTTGACATTAGAGTTTCCCTACTGCAGCTTACGACCAAACTAGGAAGTTATAACATTACCTGTAGTATTCTGGATCAAGTCTGCACTCTGAAGCAATGTACCAGGAGCCTTGATGTAAAGGTCTGGGTCACAGGATATGGAAATACCTGGATGATTGTTTTCAAAAAGTTTAGCATTTGTTTCTTCCCTTTTCTTTTTAAAAATCTCTTTGCAGCCTAGCACAGAGCACACATACTTAATAATCTAGACTTGTCTCTGTGTAAATAATTAATCAGAAAAGGAAAATAATATAAATCCCAGCTATCATATTGCTATTAAAATTGCAGAAGCATTAGTACATCCAATAAGTATTGTTTCTGTAATTAGATAACCTTTCTGGGCTGTATCAGCACTTAGAATAGGGAACATATGACCATCTTCTTGCAGATCCCCATGGTAGGAAGGAATAAGCTTTGTTTCACTCAGAGATGTGGATTTCCTTGCAGAGGGGAGGTTTTAGCCTAGCACAGGAGCAGAGAGAATTTATGCCTCTCCTATCCAGTCCTTGGCTCAGCCTTGGCTCAGTTCTCTGAGAGCTGCCCTAACATGCAGTGGTTGAGGTCTGCCTTAGCTGATCCAAGGTCAGGATCACCAGGGCCCAAGTCAACCTCGGCTGCACATCTCCGTGCTTCACTCCGGGTGGTTAATGTCCCAGTGTTGGCCCTCCCCTGCCATGCTCTGCACCACTGCTAGGGCCAGCAGGTGGGCAGAGAACAGAGCTGGGGAGGCATCTGCACCCCCAGTGTGGGTTTCCATTCATGCAAAGGAAAAAAGCTGTTTTGAGCTCAAAGGAGGTGTCCCCTGGACTTGTTATTGACCTGGAATAATAATTTCCACAGATGAATGAGGAGAAACAGTAGGAATGGCTAGTTGAGCTGAATAACTGAGGACCTGAAGCTTCATTTCCCCAGATTTCTGTGGTTTTGGTGGTGTTTTTTTGTTGTTTTTTTTTGGTTTTTTTTTTTTTTCCCCTTGATTGTAGAGCTTTCGGTCTGCAGGGAAATGAGTGGGAGTTCGTTACAATCGCTAGATTCTTGCCTGTGACTTAAATCCATATTCTGTTGGGCAAAGATGGGAAAAAAAAACTCTTTCCCCAGCTGTGTTGCCTGTGACACTTCTATCAGACTGCTGCACGCCTATTAGCAGCACCCTAACATTGAAAGGTCATAATTCATAACCACGATTTCTTTTTTTTTTTATAAATTATACATCCTGTTTGCTGAAACGCTGATAAAAACCCCACCAAGACACTTCTGAATTCATGTAAGAATGGCATGCTCAGTAATACCAAATAATTCAGGTTTGTGCTCGCAGTTTGGTATCTTAGTACTCGTGGCAGACAACTTGGCTTTCATATCTGGGTAGAATACTATAAAATAAATATGCAGAGAATTCATTCTGTTAAAGATGATCTGTGAGAATTTTTCAGTGTGTTATTTGGGCAACTTAGGCTCTCCCTGCGGGGACATACGTGGGCTGTACCTGGATTTCTCCTCTGGAGATACCTGCGTTTAATTCTGTTTTAGCGTAGATTGCATATGGAAAGGAACCTGGCTCTGTCACCACTCTCATTACTGCGTATTTTTTGCCATATGGCAAAGCTAACATATGGTTAGTGGAAATTAGGGTATTTCTATTGCCCAGGTCCAGGACTGGATTAGAATGGATGATGTTGTTCAGGAGAGAGACATATGGACAGATGCTTTAGGAGCATCTTATTTAGCACTGATCAGATTTATACAGTGTAAGAGTCAATTCTACTAACTTGTAGTCTCCAAAGTGGAAAGCTTCTCCACAGATTAATTTAAACTGGATTTTTCAGGGGAGCCTAAACAGATTAGGTATCAATCCCATTACATTTTAATGGGAACCAGACACTTTTTTTTTTATTAGGTTATTTTGAAAATCTATCACTTAAAGATCAATCAGTGGAATAATTGAAATTGGACCATATCTTAGTTGAAAACAATTAGTTGAGGTTTGGGGCTTTTTTCAAGTGTCTAAATCACTCTCAAATGTTTGGGGAAAAAACCTCTCTGTGCTGGCATAGTGGGTGAGTTTCACAGCTTCTGTTCTCATTCAGACATAACTGCTAGACACAATTAAAACCCCAAATTAACTAAACCTGAGCAGAACAGAGGTTTGTTTCCCTTTCACTTTCCTTGGGGACAATGATTGCAAAATTCCGGTTTTGATAGAAATTTTCAAACCAGCCAAACTGATGCAGTGGGTGGTCCATGTCTGTTCTCTCCCTTCACTACTTTGTCAAAGTCTGGCACCTGTAGCTCTGTAGGGCTTCTGGGAAGCTGCCTTTTGTTCATGTCCAGCTCTTTTCAAGGTTTCTAAGGTGGCTAGGTCTTGCTTTTTATTTTTTTTTTTTATCTGACTGCTGGACTTTGCAAAACTTCATTTGTGTATGCATTTTTGCTGTTACAAAGAAGGACTGAAGAAAAATGTTTCCTCTCTTGTAGGAGAGCAAAGGGGAAAAAAAAAATCTGGCTATAGCAACAGTTCCAGAGTGGCCTTATTTTTCTTTGAAGCATCTGATGGATGAAGCTGGTCAATCATCCAGAAGGTAGTTAAAGTTGTTATCTAGGATGAGGACTCCAAATCAAAAATAAATTATCTTCCAGCTGCTTCTGAGTTCTCCAGCATGTCCTGTCACAGGATGCTCCTTGTACAAACGTTTCTATGGGCAACGCGTGCTGTTCTGATAGCTACTCATTAGCTCTCTGTGTTGCAAGCTTAGTGCTTCTGCCAGTCAGGTTAATGCTGAGTTACAGAGACTCTTCTTTCCTACAGGGATGGGGCATTGGGTAGCCTGTCCCATCGAGGCATAGATTTTTCACTTGTAAAACACTCCAACTCTGGCACATCAGGCACAGCTGCAAGTGCATTGTAAAGGAACGTGTGCTGGATATGAACTATTGCAATAATTTAGTCATTTGTTCACAGTAGCTGATGAACGGATTTTCAGCATAGAAATCCATATGTTTGTGGGGTTTTGTTTGCTTTTAGTAAAACTTCCTCTCTATTGATGTCTAAAATAAAATTAATACTAATCTTAGCTGGTGATGATAATGATTGAATTACTCCTGTTACAAGAAGAAACAAACTATGATGTGTAATCTGTTGAAGATTGTTGAATAATTGGATATTAGGATGCATTTCTTCACTGAGAGAGTGGTTAGACACTAGAACAGGCTGCCCAGGGAGGGGGTGGGGTCTTAGTCTCTGGAGGTGTTCAAAAAATGAATAGATGTAGCATTTGAGGCTACGTTCTAGTGGTTAGGGAAATGTTGGGATGAAGGTTGGACTTGATGATCCTAGAGGTCGTTTCCAACCATAGTGATTATATGATTCTATGAAGTTAAAAGAAAGCAGCATGTGTTAATTTTATGTTGCTACCAATTTTTTAATTGTAATGCACCTTTCCAATTTGCTGTTTTCAATGAATCTTGATTCCAAACCTGAACATTTTAATTTATCTCTCGATCTTGTGTCTATTGATTTTTTATTTCTGAGGTTCTGGATCTATGCTTTTCCTTGTTTTCTCTCACTCTTTATCCAAGAGTGAATGCTTTATAGCTGATTATAAGAAGCTAATCATAAAATACATGTTTTTAGATTTATTATGTTTTTTAAATGTATGGTTGACTTATTGCAAGTATAAAGGGGGCTCAAAGCAAAAACTTTGTAGGAACTAAGGTGTTAGTTTGTCACACCTGTGACTCCTTAGCAGCGCATGTTGCTGGTTTTCATTTTGCTCTGCCAATTTACTCAGTGACTTAAATGGGCAGCTGAAGGTTGTGTCCTTCAAGTAACGTAGGAACAGGAAGAAAGTGTTAGCTGTTGTGTAAGTGATGAGTTTGTAGTTGAAATACGGTGTTATCTGCATGGTATTTTTAACTGTTAAGTTGTACGGTTTCGTCAGAGGAGGATTTGACTATTTGTTGCCTGGAGCCTCTCCCTAAAACCACAGCCATCTCTGTAACTTGCTGGTAAATAGCCATCTCTTTACCAGCAAGGAGCTCTGACCCCAGTGGCTTGATATGCACCCTGGGGTTTATGCAAAATCTTTTGGTTGCAAAACCATTGTTTTGACTGCACTTGATTCTGCAAGTATGTGTGAGTGTGGTTTGTCAGAAATTACTTGTGGGGTGGTGGTGTAGGACTCTTGCTAAGTAATGTTTCTATCTAATTTCCAAAGCAATTCCTTTCTGTGGTAATAAGGGTGTGGTGGAAGAAGGCTTTGGCTACAAATGTCCTGACCTTTTTCTGTGAAGGTGTTCTGTTGCTTTATATAGCTAAAGAGAACCTAGGAGAGGTTTTAAAGAGAGCAACTCTAGCCTAAAGCTGCTTGTGGTGGTGTTGAGAGGAGCAGCTAAGCCTAATGGGAATTGTTTTGGGAAGTCTTAATATGTTGAGCAATGCTATGGAAGAAGAGGCACTATGATATACATGGTGTCCAGAGTTGCACTCCTCTGAAGTTCTGTGACATTCCTGTATATGTATATATATATATATTTATGTATCTACGTGCCTGATCTGCTTCTGTAAGAGATGGCACAGTCTGTAGGTGGTGGTTTGAGTCTGGCATGAGCAGCCACCTTTGGAGATGGAGCAAGGACATGACACTTCATAAAGACTGGCCTGGCTCTGGGTATATCCCCTGATATGCAGCTGCTCCTACTCAGAGTGAGCTCTCTGAAGTGAGCCAGGAGAAATCTCTGGCTGTAGAGGCATGGATCAGTGTTACTGCTGCAGGGTAAAAATCACTTGGGGCGTTATTTGTGTTTGAAAGGAGGAGCATGTAGAAATTTGCCCATGATCAGGGGGTTTATATGTAGCGCTGATCATTTTGTGCCTGTTAATTGTAATGTATTGCCATGTGTGGTGAGATCAGAGATGTCTACGTGGCTGGTAGGAGTTCATATGAACAATTTGATGGACTGCAGGGCAGTGGAACCAGACAAAGCAGCATGGCACATGGCAGAGTGTTTGGTGCCACTGCTAGACAGTGGGTGTGACCACAAACCCCTTCATCGCCATGCAGCAGCGTCGACTCAGCCAGATTATAATGTGTGTCAGTGTATGGCAGGTTGCATCAAGTCAATGTATGAGAGCAAACACCCTGCTCAATGCATGTCTGCTAGTGCGCACACTCCTCAAAGCAGAGCAGCACATCATACAGATACATGCAGGGACTGATGTGAGAATGTGAGCTGGGGTCTTGCTGGTGAACAAATCTGCATTTCCCCAACTCAAATTCCCCGATAAGTCTATTAGCCTTGGACCTCTCTCTCCCTCACTCCTCCCCTTTTCCATTGTACAAAGCAGGTAGCTCTTCTTTGTGGCACTGAAAATAGTTTTCTTGTTTTAAACCTCAGTTTGAAAATGTCAAAGTTCAGATTTTGGAGAGAGAAGTCTGGGTGCTAAAAGCAAGAATGTTCTTTTTAATTAGAGTTTTGCCCTCGAGCAGGGAGAAACCATTATGGTTTTATTCTTCCTTTATACTTGTTCCAAAACCTTTTATATGATCAGAGTAAAAGGTAAGTGCAAATGAGTAAGCAGCTAAAGGGGTAAAACAGATTTATTGGGGAAACAAACAAACAAACAAACAAAAACCACACAGGAAGAACTGCAAGTCTTGCTTTTTGTATTTATGAAATAACTGACAGTTTAGACTGTGCTGCTGTTTCTAGGGACAAGATATTTGAAAAGACCATTTTCATAGCAGAATGTTGTGATTTGGGTTGTGAGTGTGAAGTTAAGCCCTGTTTGTATGACATCTTTTTCAGCATTTTCTGTAACTTGATATGATAGGTGACACGATTCTTCAGCCAAGGAGGCTGAAGGAGATGCAGCTTTCCTGTACCAGGTCCTGGTACATCTGTGTGTGCACCAGTAGGTGTGATGTCCCTGTGGGTGTCCAGTGCTTCTCCTGCTTGTGGCATAACCAGAGGGAAATTATTTACTCCTTGTTTTGATGTACTGCTGAGCAGGCTTCTAAACCTTAATAATCATAATGAATTTGGGGAGTGAAAGACATTAGATTACTAGCATAAGCTACAGGAATACAAAAAATGAGGTGTTTGAGAAGAGGAGGAATGGGTAATTTAAAAGTATCAAAAAAAATCCCAAACCTCAGTACAATTTTTTTTCTAAAGCAGTAGCAGAGCCTCTAATTGTTTTAAGTTTGTGGCTTGGTTTTTTTCTTGTTGGTTTTTTTTGGTATTTTTTTTTTTTTTTGGATGTGGTGGTACCAAAAAAGTGTCCTCTGATGAATAGATGGTAAACAGATTTGCATTTACATATTTTTGCCATGGGTCTGTATCCCTTTTGGCACTGGAGACAAAGGTGACTGACTTGATTCCAGGACTATGTTGTGCTTGAAGCTTCAGCTGTAGTCGAGGATAACAAACATCATGCATCACTGCATGAGCCTGTGTACCAAAACCCAGCTCATGTCATGGGGTTGTGTGATTCCTTCCCAAACTGTCTGCTCTTTGACCAAGCACTGTGAGCCCAGCTCTGGGGAAGTACCAGTCTGAGAAAACTTAAGAGCCTTCCCCCATATTCATCAAGTGTAACTCCTCCCCAGTCACTGTGTAAGCCACTGTGTTTGCCCCAGAGGTGCCCTTGTGCATGCACAAGATAAAGCCCCTCAACACACACACTTGCAGATACATTCCTGCATAAATTATTCTTACGTATTACATGAAAGACACATCAGCCAACGTGTGAAACTCTGACAGGCAGGAAACTTTCAGATAACAGAGAGGGGGGAAAAAAAACCCTCACCTTTTCTGGCTTATGTTTTTCCTGATAACTATTCTTGCTGTGAGTGTTCTAAAGGAGGATGTTATTTGATGCGAGATACAAAAATAGGAAGGTGTTATCATTGAAAGGAAGGCACTTTGTTTACCCTGTTCCATCGTTGCCACAAGGTTATCTGTTTCAGAAAGTGGGGGGGAAAGGCCTCATTTTCAAAGGTGTCTGGTGCTTTATTTTCTTTAAGGTATATGCTTCAGCGTGGGCCAGTGCATGGGTCCATGTTGGGCTGCCTGATGGGGCTTGCAACCCTCAGGCTGGGAAATTATTCTGCACATCCCAAAATAGAGGTGGAGGTGACAGCTGCAGCTTTGTGCTCATCTTTTAGTGCATTGGGAGGTGAGAATTCAAACCCAGGGCTAGCAGACCTTGCATATGGCTCAAATGCATGGCAAATTAGTTGACCCAACAGCCAAGCATGTGAACAGCCTGTGACACCTGAGCGCAGGAGGAGCTGCATGGTTGGCCCATGGCATCTTGGAGACCCAACTGGGACAGATGCCTCTGGGTAACACTATGATGTGCAGCATAATGCAAACGGGGGGAATTCTTGCTGGAGTACCTACCTGCAGAGGCAAACTGGAGGCTACCAGCATATTCTAGCCATAAAGCAACACCACTTTTGGGAACAGAGTCTCAGCATTGAGACCTGCAGGTAGTACCTAGTGAATGAGGTTCACAGTGATCTTCAGATTTTCTCTTTTGGAGCACAACCATGATGGACCCAGCCCTGGCAGTGCTGCTGGCTGCTTCAGCTTGGGCTTCACTGCTGCTATTGCAAACAGCTGAGGTGTTTCTGGGTTATCGTAGCTGCTTTTCCAGCATCCATGAAACTAAATCATCTCATTAGAGGGATGCCTGGAAAAGATGCATCATGTCTGTAGCTATGCTTTGGACCTGTGGATTGAACAACAGATGTGTCTTGTATCCAGAAACCTGAATGTGGCTGAGATCAGATTTTCTGTTATGGGTGAGAACTTAGGAGGATGAAAGGGACCATGAGGAGCATGGCTTAATGAAGCACTGATAAAGTCTGACTAAAGAAAACAGACTTCTGTTTTGTTTTGTTTTCCTCTTTCTTTGTTTGGTTCATTAAAAAGTGTTTTATTTACTTTAAAGGTTTTGTATTTATTCTCACCACAAGGGATGGAGTGAGAGAGGGCAGAGAAATCAAAAAGAAACATTGTGATAGCAGTTGCTGTCTGTCTAGATGCCAGGTTTCTTCAGGGAAAATCTTAACTGGCATGCTAGCTTCTTGAGTCTTGAATAATAAATAATGAGGTGCAAGGTGGACAGATGGGTGATGGATGAGTTTTGCAAGGCTTAAAGGGAGGATAATTTCCTTTTCTTTTACTGATTGGTTTGTTTGTTTTTTAAGCCTGATTCAAACAAAACAGAACTAGAATATCAGCTGGAAAAATCTACATCTTCCTGCTTAAATGGAGTTTTCATTCAACTAAGTTGAAGAAAACAGTTTGCTTTATTTAAAGTAGCTATCTTCACATGGAGCAGTGCTGGGGAGCCCTGGGCTGTCCTGTCAGCTGGGTTTGTCTTATTTCCCCCAGGTGTTAAAGAAGGATGTTCACACAAGGTGCTCCCTCTCAGTGACACTATCTTAATTTCTTTCTTTTTTATTCTCCTTACAAATGAACTGTTTGAGTCTGGAAATAAGTTTTGTGCTGTGTATGGCAGTGCAATAATAAGTGGAAATGTGCATCTGTTGATTTTGACAGGGCCCATCTCTTGTGAAGGTGTATATTGTTGGTTTCTCTTTCCCATGTGTTGGCAGTTGCCTCTCCTCTCTGCTACGTAGTGAAGATGACAAGGTTTTATGGCCTGGATTTTTTGCATTCCCTGTTTTTGAAATGATTGAAGAGTATTCACGGCAAATCAGCCTATGAAGGGCTGACACTGAAATGACCAAAAAGACATCACGTTGTACCTGTGTGAGGCTGAGTCCATGTTCCTTCATCCCACTACCAGCTGAGCTTCTCAGCTGTGCCCTGCTAGGCCATGGGGCAGCTGTGGTGTGCCAGGAACAGTTCAGCTGAGGGAGATGTAGCAGGATGAAGCTCCTCTACCTCTGCTGTTCTGCTGGGAGGTGTGAACACTGCTGCCCATCTCTTTTCTGCTGGGCAGCAGTGCTGGAGTGTTCACCATTTCCTCTGGAGATTACGGGAGCCCAAGATAGGTTAAGTGAATGAAATTTGGTGGCCCAGCTATGAGCTTGAACCGTATGATCAAAGTCCCTCTAAAGCTGCTGCCAACTTGTCTTCTCTGCTCTATCCTGTGCCAAGTCAACCCCCTTCCCCAGGCAGTAACTTCAGCTCTCACCAGTAGGTGCAGCTGCCTCCTTAAAACTTCTCCCCCGAGACTCTGGTCTGAGCTGCAGCCCAGGGCTCAGCTGCTTTCATCTGTGCTCTCACTCCCAGTGAGCTGCTCCCACTACACTGACACTGAAGCCACCTAGGAAATGAAGATGAGGATGTGTCTCTGGAAGAATTTTTTTTTTTTTAAGTATTTGTGTAGGCCCCTACCACTGAGCTTGAAGGACATCTAATTGTAGCAGGAGTGCGTATGCAAACTCTTTTGGCGCGTGAACAGGTGGTGAGAGACACCAGCTTGTCCTCTCCCCACGCTAGTGACCCCTTATAATCCCGTCCCTGGAGTTATCACACTATCAAAACACCTGGAATCTGGGTGGCTTTTCTGAACATTGTCTTGTGCAAACTGCTTAAGAGAACTTTTAATCTTTCAATTAAAAAGCCAAGCATAGAAGAGGCTGTCTCAGCTGCTTTGCCTTGATAAGAAGGGAAAGCTTTACAACTCACTGTCAAGCCATAACCGCTTTGCACACACACAGGTCTACTCTGCCAAAAGCAGGCAGAAATGCAGAAAGAAAACCTCCCATCAGTTTCATCTTTTTATTGAAAACTATCTTGTCTGACAGGGAGTCTTTTGAAGATAGACGTTTCCAACCTGTAGAACTCACTCAGGACTGGCAGCGTCCCATCGCTCTTGCCTGAGGTCTTTCCTGTGTTCCCTCACCAAGTCTTATGGTCTGAGATTCCCTTTCTGCATCTGCCTGTTGAAATACGAGAAGTAAAGTAAAACACTGACTTTAAGAGCAGAGGTCTGTCTGTTAATGCCAAACATATTGATGTTTAGGCACCAAAACCTTAATCATCCAGTATTTATTCACCAAGGGGAGAACATAATGTTAAAGTTGATAGCAACAGAAGAATTTCTACAAGTGTTTCTTCACTTGTAAACATTTAGGATGAAGGGAAGTAACAGCTTTAGGTTAAAATAACAAAAAACCCACACCTTACCCTGGACTCCTGGGTTACTGATCAGGGACTTCTCTTACTTGAGCAATGCCTCTAATCAGCTGAAATAGCAAGTGCTGTGTCAGAGGATTATTCTAGGAAATGAGTATTACTTCTGATTATAACATTGATTTCGCACTTATTAAATCCTAGGCAAAGAAGGTGTCGAAGAACATTATTCCTATCCAAAAGTGTTTTGTTAGAGGCAGCATTTGTGCTTGCTAAGCCTTCTCTTAAGCTCATGATGATCCTTTAAGAACAGTGTTCAATGACTGAAGTGAGGGCACTGGAATGCTTTGCTGAAAAGAGGGAAATCCCGGCATTTAAACCAGCTTTTCTTTGCTTCCTGAAGGTGCTTATGGAAGGCACATGTATCTATATGCCTCTAGTGGGGGTGATGCTCCGAGTACCAGCCTGCCTAGTGCCATGGGACACATTTATTTCAGTGATTTGAGGCTTTGGAAAACTTCTATAATTGTTCACTGAGAGAGTTTTTAATAAACGGGAGGAAGTAAGGATGTAACTCTGAGATCTTAGCGTGTCTCCCTTCAAGCACAGGAGTCTTTTAATGTGCTTGATCCTAGGAGCCTGAGCCAGGCTCAGAAGATGGGGAGGAGCAGTGCTCCCAGAAGAACAGGATATATGGTAGAAAGAAAAAAAAATTAGTTTATTTTTATTTAAACTTGTTTAAATAAGCAGCTAGACACTGTTTCTTTGAAGATGTATGTAGAAATGGAGGATTACTGTTAAGCTTATCTAACAATCAGCAAACTGTTGTGAGTAAGTCTCCAGCACACCTGTGAAAGTCATTTGGTGGATCCTAATTCCCTGTATCACCAAATGAATCACAACTTTATCCTGGACTAAGGTCTTTCTGCTAGTAAGATAAATCTTGCATATCAAGTAAACCTGTGAATTGATTCTGATTCTGTAAAGGACAGTATCTGTCTGAAAGTATGTGCTGCATGTGGTGAATAGCATGGTTGTTGACAAATACACTAGAAGGCTCAGTGGTTGAATATATATTTATTCTGAAACCCCACCAAATTACCATGATAATGCCACTGGTCTTCAGTATCATGTAGAGAGCAGTCTACTGAAGATGCCTGCTGAAGGCGATGATCAGGGATTATGGAACAGTAAGGGTTGGAAGGGACCTCTGGAGATCGAGTCCTTCCCTCCTGCCAAAGCAGGTTCACCTAGAGCAGGTTGCACAGAAATGTGTCCAGGTGAGTTTTGAAAGTCTCCAGAGGAGACTCACCAACCTCTCTGGGCAGTTTGGTCCAGGGCTCTGTCACCTTCAGAGTAAAGAAGCTTCTCCTTATGTTTAAGTGGAACTACCTGGGTTCTAGTTCATGCCCTTTGTCCCTCGTCCTGTGACTGGGCACCACTGAAGAGAGACTGGTCCCATCCTCTTGACCCTGGCCTTTTAGATCTTTATAAACATTGCTAAGATCCCATACATGCTACTCAAACATCAACACCAGCCCAGGTATGTGCTCTTTGCCTGTGGCAAGTAGAAAGTGAAGCAGTTTAATATCTAGTGATGATATAAAGGAGAGTTAGTAGGTGATACTGGTTGTACTAAGCTCTATGTACATCTGTAGGGGTATTCCTCGCCCACTGCCTATGACCTGGCTGGTTCACAGCAACTTGTAAAATCCTGGACACTAAGAGGTTAATTAGCTGCTTCCTATTCATTGGCTAAAGTCTGTGTGCTGAAAGAAGGGGACACCAGAGTCGTGAAATGTGATGGTCTCCTTCTGAGTCAGCTAATCTATAAACACTAATCTATTATGCCAATTAAAAGCTTAAGGAAGTTGAAGCACTATGCAGGTGCCAGGTATTGTGGGAAGCCTGGGTCTCTGCAATGCCAAAGGTACCATCTGATGGATGGGAGATTAAACAGACCTCCACTAACTGCTCATTAATGATTCTGTAGCATTAGTCCGGACAGCAATTTTCCCTGGGAATAAAAGGTGAACTCCTGATCAAGATCTGAGCTTTTTTTTTTTTTTTCCCCCTCTTTTTTTTTTTTCAGCTTATGGTCAGTCAAAATTGAATGCAATGCTGAAAACCAGAGTAAGCTATAAAAACCACTAACCTGAAGGTAACAGATGGTAAAAGAATAATGATGGATCCAGTCAACAATAATTTCCTGTCTTATAATTTCTTCTGGCTGTGGCACTATGCTCAAGGTGAAAAGCTGAGCTAATTTCCGGACTGTACCATGGTCCTGCTGTATGATGTGAGATAAATCATACAGGTCCACGCTCCTCATTTTGGATGCTGGGCTCGAGACAATTTTGAGTTGATTGTTCTTCCAGTGCTTGCGCTGGCTGTCCCTGGGATTTGACCTGGTCCTCAGGCTATGCAGAGGGCTTGTAGTCATGCTTGCCAGCAGCATTGTTGAGCAATGCCCAAATGCCTTGGCAGTTGGATCTGGTGCAATTTGATAAGGGCCACACAGAAGATGGTCTGAGCTGAATCCCCCTCCAGGTGTAGGCTAGTTCTTAGCCAGAGGGGGAAAATTCCAGCAAACCAGTGCCTAGCCCCTAAAAGTTGAGGCATCCAGAGTTTATGCATTTTGTAGGCTGGAAAGGGAAAGGAAACCCACCTTCTTTGCAGCAGCATATTATGGCCAAGTCTGTTAATACTTATTAGGTAATAATGAGCTGTGCTACTGAAATGCCTGTAAATAAGCAAAACATCTACAGATGGCCACTTAACAGGTTCTGCTACCAGGTTCTAATACCTGACCCCCCGCACAGATGTTGCCTCAAGCATCTGTGCCACATAGGTCTGCTTTCTGCCAAGGAAACCTTCCCTACCTTCTCCAGCTGAATTTCAGCTTCGTGAAGTCTACATGCTTCCTCCCCTCCCAGCCCAACCCTGTTCCCGAGGTATTATCATTTCCACAGTTGGTTGTTTGGAAAAGCAGGCTGTGGTGCCTGTCATCCTTTGTGTGTGCTTTGTCTTTGTGCCAGCTCGCATCCCGAGGAGCTGCAAAGTGGCACCCGAGCTCTCTGTCTCACAGCAGGCATGTTTTGCATTTACTGACACATGGGGAGTGACTGACTAATACTAACATGAAAACAATTCTGACAGAACAAGGGCTTGATGCAGGGGAAAAAAAAAATACCCAGAAAAACAGAGCGTGTTCAGCATATGCTATTGCTTTCACCAGTTCAATAAATATTTATTATATTTCTTATAATTGAGTTTCTCTAGTGTAAACCTAAGTGGAAGACAATGTAAGAAGTTTAGGCAGATGGCCTTATTTAAAAAAAAAAAAGGCAAACAGAAATCAAACAAGATCCCCCACCCAAGCACTCCAGCAGAGGTTTCTCACAATATGACTAAGAAAATATTCCAAAAGAGATTTCTCCAAGCGGTGGTGATAAGGGGAGGGAAAAAAGCTACCTTATAAAAATATAAAAAGTGGAGGAATTGTAGCCCCCAGAGCTACCTTTCTGTGTTGAATCTGGACTTGGGGTGTGCTTGTGTATGGGAACCTTCATTTAGCAGACCTTTATATTAGATGAAGCCTTTCATCAGAGCTTTTAGATGTTTTAAAAACATAAATTCATGGTTAGAAGGCAATAACTGAGGCTGTGCTAAGACACGGTCTGAATCCATTAAATATGATAGGGAAGATACTGGATCTGGTGCGAATAAATCTAGAGATCCATAGGTCTCATGTTGGCTGGTTATTCTGATGGAGAGCCTTTCTCTGGTCATCTATGTCATTTCTGCAGATGACTGTTGGATCTGATTTATTTCCTTTTCTTTCTTTTTGTCTGCTCACTCTGTTTGCCTTGGCTTAGCTGTTAAAGCCCCACTCCTTGGATTTAACAAGACTCTTTGGGCTGTTTGGAATTTGTCATTTTTAATGCTGCTTTTTGGCAGAAACATCCATGTTCTGTGACATTTTCCTTTAATTTAGAGCCACTTTGGAGCATCTGTAAATGGTCATGAGATAGGAATTTTAATTGTTTTAATTATATTTCTATCTTTCCCAACTCCCTCTCTCTACTGGACCTTTTTACATTGCATCAGAGAGAATTTTCTTTCCCCCAATACATTTTTCAGATGCTGACATCTGGAGACATTCATCAAAGAATAACTTCTACTAGAAACCAAAAATCCATTAATGAAGCTGGAACGATTTGCATAGTGGAAATTATACTTAATAACCTTTAAGGGGAAAACTCATGTGATTGATGTAGAATACAATTATAGTTAATGGTCAGGGTGCAGGGGTGCTCAAGCCTGTTGTTTTTCAGATGTGCTCTTCAATCTCTGGCACTCTGGGGCCAGTGCTCCTTTGTAGGGCACAGGAACTGGAGGGAGGGGATTGTTCCAAATAACCCCAATGAAGGGCATCATCTGGGGTGTACATTACACCCAAAAGCTGCCCCATTGAGGGGGGGAGAGGTATCTAACATGCAGCAGAGAGCAAGGCTTGTTTGCAGCAGCTAAGCTTTTCACCAAGGCCTGCAGAAATGCAATGGGATTTCTTTTGGTTCTCTTTGGGGGGGGAAAAAAAAAAAAAAAAAAGCCAAACCATCAGGAGGGACTGCTGTATTAGGAAAGGAGAGGAAAAACTCAGTTTGCTTCAGACTTGAGTGTCTAACACCTGGCTGCTTTTGCCAACCCCTCAATGACAGGCACACAGACTCTAGGAGGAAAATGTGGCCATGGATATGACAGGGTGTGGTGGTGTTTTGTTTTGTTTTGTTTTGTTTTGTTTTGTTTTGTTTTGTTTTGTTGGTTGGGGTTTTCTTGGAAGTTCAGGTATTTCATGTGTCCTGCAAAGATGAGTTAATGGAGCAAGCAGGAATACAGCCCAGAAAGTCACAGGAAAAAGGAAAGGTGCAAAGCTGACTCGGATGTTGGTTGTGTGCTGTGCAGGGGAGTTACCTTGAGAAATTCAGGGCTAACTTCATTAAAAGAAATATTTTTGCACCAGCATGAAGGAGGTAACTGGGAATTGGATCTGTGTGTCTGTCTTCTGCCCGTGCGATTCACAAGTGAGCTTTTGCTTGCTCTCCTGCAGCTGCATGGCTGCCCTAGTCTCATTTAGCAGATTTTGATCTCTTGTGCTGAAGCAGGTGATATTTCTGCAGCTTGGAGCCTCTGGTTATACCAGTGCAAAGCATTAGTGCCATTTCTGTGGTGCCAGTATCCAAGAAGGGTTTGTGCTGAGATCTTTAACAAAGCTTAAAGTACTAGCTCAGGACACATGATTACACTACCGTAGAGTTGCCCCTTCTTCATCTATCTGTTTTCCGCTCGTGGGTACTGCCTCTTGTGTTTTCATTCTCTACCACTTGGGTCATGGCCCTTGGCCAAAGAAACAAATTAATTCTAATTCAACATAAAGGTAAAGACATAGTAGCATCTCATGTGTTCGAGGTGAAGGTCTGAGCTCTGGGGAAGCAGATGGGTATTTCAGAGTCTGTGCACAAGGAGCAAATCAGTCAGGAGAAAAACAAACCTATGTAGAGGAACGTGAACTATTTAGGGGACTTATTGTTTGGCAGAGCTGGCCACTCAATCCTCTCCATTTTTGTGGCAGAGAAATATCAGTGCTCAATTCCTGTTCTTTTAAATATGCAAAGCAGCAAGCAAGCCATGAGGATTGCTGCGCTCTGAGTGGAACTGAAGAGCAAAGTCCTTTGTCTTGCACAGGACCAAGAAGAGAGCAGAAGACCCTTGAGTTTCACCACCTGCCCATCCCATGACTGCTGGGTGTAAGGCACAGCACTGCAAAGGGGGGCTGGCACATTTCTCCCCATGGTTGCAGCAAAGGTGCTGCGTAGGAGGATGCTAAAGTTCTGTATTCCTCTAATGATTTCTGGATTATGGAGTGAGTTTGTCTGTTTTTAAAGGGATCAAAGTTTCTAAGCTGATTTTTCATTCAGATGTCTAACTGATAGTGGTGACAGCAGAGGAAATCAAAGAAGGGAATTATTGTCTGTGCATCTCAGTTAGTCATTCTTGTGGCTGTCTTCATCTGCAAGATCATTTCTTTTCCTTAAAGCCACACTTAACATAAACATAAAACCTTTTTGGCAGGTGGGCTCTGTGCTGGTACTTGGATTTTTGGATTTGTGTGTGACAGATGGAGTCTTTGTCCCTCTCAGATCTGGGGCTTTGCACTTGCATTCTGTTTTCAACTGCCTTTTTATTTTTTACTCATTGAAGGGAAATGGCATAAAGGAAGCAAGAAAAATATTTAGCATTTTTTTAGTGGGGGGGAAAAAAACGACTTAAATTAAGACCTTGCATCAATGCTTCGTGAGCCTAAGGTCATCTTAATGTGTTTTTGCAAGCTGACATCCTTTAAACAGAGCATGATTCACTATCACGTGTAGGTTCACAATTTACAGTTGCAAGATTCTATGTACCAAAGAATTCGCTCTGAGAAATAATCATTGATCGAGACAGAGGAAAATAACTTTGTGTCCTTGCAGATGGTGACCACTGTATTTAAAACTGAAGCAATGCCAGTCCTTATTTGCCCGTATTATAATCTGGCAAGATCTCTTGGTATAGACTAGCCCAAGGATAGAATAAGTATTTTAAAGAGCTCTTTGCTGCACAGCCTGTTTGCCACAGTACACTCTTTAGTCATGCCTGTAATTGGACTGCAAATACACTGTATGCTGGATTTGCCAACCTTAGATGAATGTAAGGTCTGGAGGGGCTACTTGACATCCAGATTCTTCATAACTCTGCAAGTTCAGGCTTGAAGTTTAGGGCATGGCCTGGCCTTCTGTGGGAGGCAGCTGCAAAGAAGCAGGCGATGCCTGTAGCTTGGGTTGAATCAAAAGGTGTGAAAAAGGCAAGGCACAGCTCTTCCTCCTGCTCTCCCTCCCTCTCTGCTGCAGACCTGATTTCATATTCCAGGCATTGCTGCACCTGATACCTCCACAGTGTGAGTGGGAGTTCAGGAAGTTACAGAGCAGCCTCGTCCAGGAGGCAGAACGAGCCCAGCTTACCCACCTCAGACAAGAGAACAACCCCTCCTTCTCCGGGTTCCTTGCCATGCTGTTTTCATTAGCCACCCACTCAAAAAAGAAGTAAAACTTAAAATTTGCTGACTAGTTCAGCCAGGACAGCAGATCTCTTAGAAAGCAAATCAGTTCACCTGCTGAAAGCTATGAAATGCAAGATAAGAAACAAGATGCTTAAATCAGGATCCTATTCAAAACTAACTCTGTTCATGATTTTTCTTTGTCTTACTACCTCTTGAGGATGTTTAGAGGACATTTAATGACTTGTCTTTCACTTGGAGAGATCCCAGAGCAAATCATAGATTGTACACAGAATGATAAATCTATTCTTCAGTCAAAGGCATGCCTGGACCCGTCTGAGGCATGTTTCATTTGTATTACAGTGCCAGGAGGTGGCATAAAAAATTAACCATTTGTTAAGCTTCCACTTTGCACTGCACTTGAGCTAATCCATGAGCCAAGTGCAGGCTGTTGCCCTTCACCCTGTGTAGCCTGGGCTGGATTAGGCAATGGAGAGTTCTAGGTACACCCACACCCAGGCTTAAGCCTATGCTTGGTGTGTGCATGGGAGTTGAATCTGTACTTGTGGTGCTGGGGTACAGTTACCCATGGAGCCATGGTTCCAACCAACACAGAAATGCAGCCACCTCTGGGGTGAAAGGTACAGGTTAGCTTTTCAACCAAGCTGCTTAGGATGACTGGCAAATAAGCTTGCATTTGGTAGGGATTAGCAAAGTAGAATTGCTCAGACAGCAGTGATACTCTCTGGGGTTAGATTCTTCCTCTTGCAGAAACCGTCCTGCAAATAATTAACACTTCAGTCTTGAGTCTTCTCTAATAACCTCTTCTTTCTTCTCTTCCCTTTTACCTCCAATCTGATCAGCAGAGTGGGTTGTAAAGTGATGCTGGTCAAGTGACCCCTGGTTTAGGGAGAAGTTTGTTCTTTCTGAACACCAGCAGCACTGAGTCCAAGCATGAGTTTTGTTGACAGTCTTCACTTTTTGTATTGATCCAGCCAGGTGGCTTAGCCTATGAAGTCTAGTGGGATCACAGACAGAGACAGTGAGAGGAACAAGTAGATTGCATATTACAGTTTCCCCAAAACAAATCTCACAGCCACAGATAATTGAATAGATCTTCTCTGTGCGTATTCCAGTTTTGTGAGCTCAAGAGACACACTTTAAAGTGCTTCATTTTACCCCCAATTAACTTTAATGCGTCTTGTCTTGAGCTCTTGAGAATGGAAACCTTGCCAGATTGGATGTCTTCAGTCCTTTTACAAAAAAAAAAAGGCAAAAATGTGAGGTTCACACTGATTGCACCAAATTCTTTAGAATAAGAGCATTCGAGTGAACTATTAAATTTTCACCTCTATGGAAATAAGGTGCTCTGTGCAAAGTGGAGAGCCTGACAAGTGATTATTACTTTCTGTGCAATGTAATGGCCTTGAAGTACCATAGGAAAAAAAAAAACAAACAAAAACCTATCACTTTAACTCACTCACTTGGTATGGTCTAATGAGTAATATTAAATGCTCCCACCAGAAAATCAACATTTTAGGGGTAAGCCACTGTCATCCCATTTTACATTAAAACTGGGATGTGTTAGATATGACTGCAGTTCTAGTTTGCCACAAAGGCATAAAACTTGCTTTGGAATGACTGGAGTGGAAGGAAATAGCAATTTCTGTGGATCTGAACATGGCTTAAGTGATGCCATTTTGCACAGAGATTCCATTTTGTATAAACAAATAGTTTGTGTGCTGCATTTTTCTTACTCCCCCCAGTTTTAATACACAGAGATGCCAATTTGGTTTGACCTTTGCTGCAGTGGGCTTCTGTGAGCAAGTAAAGGTTGAGACATAAAATAAGGGCAGGAATAATGCTGAGGAAAAACAGGAAACAAGGCACTGTAGGTGTAGAGCTTCTCAAGAAAGGAGTTCCTTTCCTGAAGAGTAGACAAAAACTTGTTAGACTTGAATTCTTCCAACACTTAAGTACAGACAGCTAAGCAGTAGTACAGTTTAGGAGTACCAATGTGGTAAAAATGAGGGACTGAGCATAAGCAAGGTGGAAACTGGAGGACCAGAGTAAGTTACAGAAGTATCCCTTGACTTTGAGACCCTGCTACCAAACTTGTGAGCAAAAAGATATTCTTCTTGCTTTGTTACTCTATTTAATCTGGCAACAAATTCTCCTGCATAACAAGGACACTTGTTATTACTGCCTGGCCACCTAAAACTGCAGTGCAACATGAGAACAGTTAATAGCCAATGTGTTATCCCCGTGGAAGGAAATGATCCATTAGCAAAATGTTATAAACTGGGAGGCAGGAGGGCAGCTAAGTATTTTGACCCTATTAGCCCGGAAATAGGAAATCTAGTAATCCTAAATGTGATTGCCTCAGAGATAAGTTTAATTACTGAAAATGCTAGAACTACAGAAGGCCTGCAAAAGTCTATCTTTCTTTGGGAGCAAACGGAAGCAATGAGGTAGTCTAGCAGCTAGAAAAGAGGACAAAAAGCCCCATAATTAGACCATTTCATCCTTATGTAATACTAACACATAAAACATACAACTCTCTCTGAGGGGTAGTGGGATGTCCTCTTGAATAACTATTTCTGCTGGTTCTTTGTTTCCTTTTAGCTCTTTTTTCTAGCTCTGGATGATGCCCTCAGTTCTAAAGCTATGTGTGCATGGGAGTATGTTGTGTCCCAACCTTCTAGTTAGAAGGGTCTGCAGAAAGGTGTGGTTGCAAAGAGCCACAGAGAAGTTTAAAACTACTATGAAGCTTTTATACTTATGAAATTATTATGGCTATAACAGGAAATCATGAAAATGATGCTGTGAGGTTGAAAACCTCTTGGAAACCAAAGGACTGTTCTACAGAAAATTTTAGTATCAAAAATAATAACTATAAATTCAATCAAGCATCCAAGTGGGGAGGTGAAATGCTGATGATGCTTTTTTTTGTGCTACGCCTGTTTGAAGGGCTACTCTGGGCTGCTCCTTCAATAGTTGATACTTCTGGAATTAAGATCTAAGAAGGCAACTCATGCAGCAGCTGAGAGGAGACAATAGCATAAAGTGACAGGTAGATATGTTGCCCAAGTCTTGTGTCCTCAGATCTGGTTCAGTGCTTCAGGGGTAGTGAAGAGCAGCTCAGCCACATGACTATACAAATCATAAATAGCAATGCTTATATCCAGTTGTAGGCTTATGGAATGCTTTTTCAACAGCCCTATCTGACTCTCTTCTGTTTCTCTACGAAAGTAGTAGTATTCCAGGTTATCATTCATGTAGGTCCTTGCTGATAGTAGTTGATCAGTAGCTGTTGACCACTTTAAATAAAAGTGCTATTTACATTACTTGAAGTTGTTACAAGAAGTTCCTCCAACAACAGTTAAGAGAAATTCCAAGACAGTCAAAAACCTAGCTAGGTATAAGTCCAAACAGTGATACAACTTACCTACCTTTGCATGACTGTGTGCCTTCAGTCTGTGGCTAAGTGTCTGTATCTGTGGAATAGTTTAAGTTATCTCAGTGAAGTCTTAATAATCTCCACCACATCTCTGAACTCCAAAGAGAAGTCTCATGCTAGGACCATGGATGTGGATCAGGGTCAAAGGAAATAGTTGACATCAAGTGGAGTTGAAGGTAAAGATGATGATTCCTGATTTTTACTTTTTTTTTTTTTTTTCCTGGACTTTCTCAGGAATAAAGTTAAGAAGTAAAATTCAGAGGTCAGCTGCATCAAAAAATGTCCTGTTCAATGCCAATTGTACAGTGATGTGCTTTGGGAAATAATAATCTTTTCTGGAAGGGTTTGGCACATTCAGTATGGGTCCCATGTGCTCAGTCACTAGTATGAAGAGAGATGGTTATTAGTTTTCTGAAACTACCTGTTGTCTGGGAGCCCTGATTGGAGATTTTTGTATCTGTTATTGTATGTCAGAGCATCGACCCAGGGAGGCAACTCAGCAGAAGTTCCACAGATGTGTCCTTGGAGCCTTGTTAATTTAATGCTTAAAACTGTTCCAGCTAACCCAGGTGAAACAAAGCAATGACTGTATCCACAGGTGTGAGGACTCGGGCAACCCAAGCCAGCAAAAAGGCAATCTTCCTTCCTTGGCGGAAGAAGATGGGGGAGAAAATGCTCTAATCCTGGAAGCCTCATCTGCATTGTCAGGGGCTGGAGGTAAAATCAGCTCCTCTACTTAGCTGAAAGCCACTGAGGACCTTGTAATTGTTGTTTCAAACATGGTCAGATAGACAGAAAAAGTTAAACTTCAAGGTATGGTTGTGCATATTATGTGACCCAAATGGTCTACAAAGCAGTCTTTTTGATTGGGTAGAAATACTTGTGCTCTTTAGCATCTCAAAAGCAGAGTATATCGATTATGTGGAAGAAAAACCCTACCCTAGCTGCTAATTGAACAGCAGTTGATAAGCAGTGGGTGTAGCACCCGCTGTCATGGCAGGGAAACTAGTTAAGGGATCACTTGGAAAGGACCAGATGGTTGATGAATTTAAGGAAGAGCCATGCCCTGATGTCACTGCAGGAGATGGACTGATGAACTAAGGCTAGAATAGGAGGCAGGTGACCCCCATAAGTGGTGGAAAGGCAGCAGCCTCCACTGAGTGGCTTGCTTTCTTGTTCTCGGGCTTCAGTGTGCTGTCTCGTGGGGCTACTTCAAAAAGCCTCCAGCAAGTCTGAGACTTCAAAAGACCAGACGTGACAATTTCCTTTCCGTACACTGACACTAAGCCCAGGGTCATTGGTAATATCTTGAAGAAGTAACAAGTGATTGTGTAAATATGTGTCCCCCAGCCGTCTGCTACTGCTAGTACTGGGTGTTTTATCGCAAATTAATCATGCATTCTGACAGTAGCTGGAGTGGCATTTTCTGCTAAACTTCTCTCTTTAATTAAATGTAGATGCTCCATCTTCAGGCTGACAGTCTCGGGACACCCATTTAATTTTTTAATTGGGGCCAATGGTTTGCCTGTTCATTGTGCTTTTCCTTTCTGCATCTCCTCACCCCCACACGTGTTTGCAAAACATACCAAGCAGAGCTACAGATATTGAACAGGACAGGCTGGGCTGACAGCTAAGGTCACTTCAGAGAAGAGCTGGAGAACTCGTGTGCTTGAACTGAGAAGGCTGCTGTGTCTGTTAAATGCAGATTGACAGAAGTGTCCAAGGGACAACCTTTCTGTTTTTATAGGAAGCATTTAATTACTGCTTTGCATTCAGTGGAAACACTCGCAAGTTTCTGCACTCAGATGTCCCTGAATCGTGACATGTCTGATCAAAATTGTCTTTCTTTTCCATCTAGCCTCCCTGAAATGTCTGAGAGATATTTGTGGGGGATTTGGAGCATCAAAATGGCCCTTTTGATCCTCTTAGAATCCCAAAACAATGAGTGAGTGAGCTGCTCTTTGCCTGTGAGAATCTAAATGTACCTGCCCTTGCTGTGCATAATTCCAAAAGGCTGGTTTAGAAATACTGTTTTGCTCGGTGATTATGTTCCGAATTGAGTGTTTATGCTTCATTCCTTTAAATGGAAGACTTGGCTTTATTTTCTTTGAATTCATAGTGTTTTTCTGAAGTCAAAGATTTTTATTATTATTTTTAAGTAACACACTTTCCATTTCCAGCACCTTTCCAGCTGAAGATCTTTGGAGCGCTCACAAATTGTAATTAAACTATACATCAATCAAGGTCTGGCTTTCTGCAGGGCTGCCTTGCTTCCCATGTGAGATGGCTGCTCTTAGCACCCCTTTGTAGAAGAGACTGAAGGTTCTTCATGGCCTTCCAACCTCTGAAGACACAGTTCTCAGTAAACATCTTTTCTGGGTGCTTCAGCTCAGTAAGGAAGAAAACTGGAGCTCTTTTGCTCATTTTGCACCTGTTTCTACAGAGCAATTTGTGAGATAACAGCTGTCAGGTGGCTTCTCCTGGAAATGAGGCCTGGAATAATGTCACACTTACTCAATTGACCTAGGTCGGTGTAAACCAGGGCTGTTAGTATGGTTAATTCAGATCATTGTACCTTGCACCCTGTTCCTGCAGCTGATGGCTGCAGCGGAAAATCCTTTGTGGAACCAAGCAACTTCACATCGCTGGTGTTTTGTATGATGTAAGAGTTGTTCAGAATCCTTCCTGACTACCTCATTTGTGGCAGCCTGCCAGATGGAATCTCATGCTATATTGCATCATATCTGTTTCACCTTCCCTTGGGTAAGGGTGTCTTGGATTGTCCCACAGGCAAGTTAATGTGATGCCACTTTTCTGTCCTGGTGCTGGCACTAAAATCAAGGTGTCTGTCCTTGTTAATTGTGATAAGTAGTCGTGAACTGCAGGAATACCTGTATTTTATAGTCTTTATGTGGTCTTCACTATCCTCTGCATGCTTCCTGGGAGAGAAGATTGTGTTCAATGCCCTACCATGTTCAGAAACTCATTTACAACTAGCTTTTTTTTAATTATTATTGTTTTGCCACTTAAGATTGTTTTAAACTAGTTATGTAGTTGAGGATGTTTGGGCTTTTTCTTTTCATTTTCATAGAATCATAGAATCATAGGAGTTGGAAGGGACCTCGAAAGATCATCTAGTCCAACCCCCCTGCCAGAGCAGGACCACCTCGAGTACATCACACAGGAAGGCGTCCAGGCAGGTTTTGAATGACTCCAGTGAAGGAGACTCCACAACCTCTCTGGGCAGCCTGTTCCAGTGCTCCGTCACCCTCACAGTGAAAAAATTTTTCCTGATATTCACCTTGAACCTCCTATGCTCCAATTTGCACCCATTACCCCTTGTCCTATCATAGGTCATCACTGACAAAAAGCTTAATCCCATCTTCCTGACACTCACCCTTTACATATTTGTAAACATTGATGAGATCACCCCTCAGTCTCCTTTTCTCCAGGCTAAAGAGACCCAGCTCCCTCAGCCTTTCCTCATAAGGGAGATGCTCCACTCCCCTAATCATCTTTGTAGCCCTACGCTGGACTCTCTCCAGCAGTTCCCTGTCCTTCCTGAACTGAGGGGCCCAGAACTGGACACGATACTCCAGATGCGGTCTCACCAATGCAGAATAGAGGGGGAGGAGAACCTCTCTTGACCGACTAACCACACCCTTTCTAATGCACCCCAGGATGCCATTGGCCTTCTTGGCTACTAGGGCACATTGCTGGCTCATGGTCATCCTGTTGTCCACCAGGACCCCATTTTAATGTCCTCCCTTCCAGAAAAAGGCTTGATGAGAGAGAGAGTGGCTTCTTTCTCAGAAACACACATCAACAAGTGTCAGAGTGGGACACTAATCCTCTTTGCTTTTTTTCGGTGTTGCTTTTGTTGGTTGTTTGGGTTTTATTTTTGTTTTGTTTTGTGGTTTTTTTTTTGTTTGTTTGTTCGATTTTTTTTTTTTTTTTTTTTTTTCCCCAATGTGCAGCACAGAGAACTTGGTGAGGCTAGAAAAGAGACAGAGGGAATCATCTTGATGAAGCAAGGCTGAGAACGCTGTGCTGAGTGAAAATATCTGGATGTGAAGAGTATCAGGATGAAGTCCTGAAGCCAAAATATAACCCAATTTTGACAAATTTTGTTGAAACACAAACCTGGTAAATGCTGATACTTGCTTAAAGCACTGGTGACCACACCCGGGTGCTGTACTCACTGTCAGACCTCTTACAAGTTTCTAAAGCAAAGAAAACTTGTGTTGCTCTGACTTGCATGTGCCTTAAGCATGGTTGGTCGGGGTGTTGCTCATATACCTTTCTCCCCAGGATTGGACATTGTGCTGGTATAGACACAAGACAAAGGATTCTTGCAATGGCTCTGGATCTTTCAATCTTGATTCAGATCACTGGAGCAGTGCAGAGCACTGTATGAACGATGTACAGAGCTGTTCCCAAGTCTGGCACTCGTGGTACACTTATGGAAGTTCACACTAAAAACTACTGTTTAAGAAATTTTCCTTTTTTACCCCTCTCTTCTGGGGTTTGTCCGGAAATGGCTGGTGTCTGATAGCATGTCTGAATGAGTTGGTCACAGTCCAATCCTTAATAGCCATCTGTATTTCTCCATGTCAGACTGCAATCCATCCCTGTTTGTCTGATTAGCACAGCCCTAGAGAAGACACTGGCTGAATATCACAGTGACACTGAGTAAATCTTAGCCTCCAGCCCTGGGTCTGATCCATCACACCAAGAGGTAAAGAGATTTTTTTTTTTTTTTTTTGTAGCCATTGACAATGCTGTTTGGTCAGAGTCTCTGGTTTTTGATCCAAAATGTTTTGGGCCACGTTTTGATTCCCTTAACTCTGGCTTTATAGTTACTTAATCTGCCTGGAGCTATACTAGGGAAAACAATTCAGTAAAAGGAGTATTTGGTGTGAAGAAAGGTGGAAGAATTGGACCTTTGATTAAAGCACTAAAAATAGCAAAATAGAGTTTCAAAGAAGATGTAATTACTCCTTTTATCTGCCCAGCTCTTATCATTTGTGGAAGTTACTGGATGTTTCTTGGTGTGTTTTCAGACCTGTGACTTGATTGCATATTGCAGAGTCTTATGCAGCTCCTGAACATTGCAGCAATCTCTGCTTAAACAAATGTAACAACGGCAGTCAGGTACCTATTGCATTTGCTATTTTTGTCCTGTCAATTCATCCTTTCAAAAGACACAATCTGAAATCAGTTTCTTCCGTATTTATTCTCCATCAGTGAACTCCCAGATCAGATTTGCTCAGGTTGAAAGTCAAAACAAGGTTTCTGTACCTGCCAGTGCTGAATGTTCAGCCTGGCATCTAAGACTCAAGCTGTGTTCCTCCTGCCGTGCACGTTATGGTGTCAGCAGTCACTATGCTGGATCCAGCCCTTCCCTGGCAATTCTGCTGGAGATGCAAGAGCTGTAAGAAATTTTGCTTGCAGTTTTATACAAATTTTGTTTTTATCAGAAAACTAAACACGCGTTAAGCCCAACTTCTTTCTCTTTTTGTGATGAGCTAACTGATGTTTTCAGAGCCGCTCCAAGATTGCGTAGGTGCCATAGAGAACAGAGTAGGACCACAGGCTTGGAACAGGATGTGAAGGCAGCGATTGGTGGTACCACAGCATCTTTTAACTGATTTTGCCCTTCTGCTTAAACACAAAGAAATACCTCCTGCAGTTTATAGTCTTTACTGTTTCCTGATGCAGCCCATTAAAGAGACAAATGGGTTTACAGTAGCCTGCAGTACTGTCCGAGTTTCTGTGGCTGATACGTAAATGACAGCTTGACAACTTCCTCTGTGTTTTCTCAGCAAGGCTCTTTTTAATTGTTAGAAGCTTTTCTCTTCTTACATTAGTGTGATGTCATTATACTACAGCTCATGGGATTTTACACTAAATATTTCATGTTGGGAAGCAGAAGCAGTACTGTTGGTTTTTTTTTTTTGCTTGTCATGGTTTTGATTAGGAATTCCACTGATCCTTGTCCAGAAAAGCCCTTACCAAAATGCAGCTAATAATAAATTGTTCATGAAAACTTATTAACGAAAAAAATGTTCATAAATAAAATGTTCATGAAAACTTTGTTAAAGTTTGGACAATAAGCATTCCTCCAGCTTCTTAGTCTTCTGTCTGTCTCTCAGCCCTCTTAGCCTGAACAGAAAGACAAATTAATATTCTATTAAGGCAGAAAATTTTGCTTTCTTCTTTCCAGTCAGTTTTGTCTTGAATACCCTGCTGTATGCATGGGAAGTTGTAAAGGATAGTGGAGGGAATAAACTGTGATTTGGGTATTCAGGAATGTTCTTGGCCCCCTGTACTTTCCAGTATTCTTACTGCTCTAAGCTTCAGTGTTTTGGATCTAGCTGGAAGACCTTTGACAGAGGGAGAATGACAGTTAGAAAGTCAATTCTATTTTTTGAAAATGTAACTAAGTTAAGTCCAAAAGTCAGTGTGGTTTCTGTGTGTTTTTACAGTTGGGCTAGTTGGGTAATCTACTTTCCCCCCCTCACCCCCCTCCTAGGGTTAAATTGAACTATGCCTATTTATATAAAAAGGCAAATGTTTCCCCAGTTCCTTCTTCTGGGGCTAGACTTGAAGTATGCAATCTATGGGAAGCCAGATGCCAGTGCAAAGAATGTGAGCAAAACCTCTTTCCC
>NW_008628894.1:64112-66575 GCF_000691845.1 Merops nubicus
CTTAATGAATCATTTTGTTAGCCATTAATATTGATTGGTTTCATGACAAAATATTGCAGTGCAAAACAGACCACTGCCTTGTCTTCTGCCCTGGAGCTGCCTATCAGCTCTGACGTTACTAGGTACTTCATTGTATGCATTCAGAGGATTGTGAAATTCCTTAAAGCAAGTGGCAAAAGGTGTTTTTTTTTTTTTCTCGAGTCTGTGCATGCCAAATCCTTGACAAGGTAAAGCCCTGTGTAGTGTATTTGTCAGCATATTTCCTTGCCCTTCTGAAACTCTGTTTTGATTTGGTGGGTTTTCTGCTTTGTTGCCTTCAAGCAACAGTTCAACTTTAACAATGCATGTGAAAAAGTGTTACTTTTATGTGATGGCTGCCTCAGAAACAACTCTGTTCTGTGACTTACGTCCCTACTTCCAGCTGCCAACTGAGACATGCAGTGCTTACTCAACTGGATAGTGGTTATACAGATTGTACTTGTGTGGGTAGCACTTGTCAAGTACTCAGCTCAGTCCCTAAGATTTTGTTCCCATGATTTGTTTTTATTCCTCCCCTCTGTAGCGTGCCATCATAACTTCTGGAGTCACTGATGGCTTCAGCTAAACAAATTGATAGAAAAATTGTAGCCTCAAGATGAGTTTCTAAAATCTTTGTGGAAGATGATAGTTGATATGACTTCTACGATGGTCTTCTCTGCCCATAGTGAAAATGGCAGCATGGGTTTAGTTGCTCGTAGATGAGAGAAAACTCACATGCGAGAGCTCTTGGAAAGGCCTGGCTGGAGAGATTTTGGATGAAGGTTACACCATCTTGATTGCCTGCTTTGATCAGTGATGAGATGAGAGTCTCCTGGAAAGGAGACTTCATCCTATGCTTGCAGAGGTCTCTGCGACCTGCAGAGTGTCTACTTTGCTCTGTGCAGACTTCAGCTGCTGAGCTCTTCTCATATTGATGTTAGGCTCTACCAGACCTCTCATGGGGCTTTAACTTTACTTTTCAAGTACCTCAAAGTTTCCTGTACAGTTCTTGTTAGGACTAAAGTCCTAACTCAAGCCATGTTAAGCATTTACATCTGCAGAATTGGGCTGGAATCTGTGGGGTCAACAGACTTTTCAGCATGTGAGCTTCCCAGCATCCAAAGCTGTTGCCTATACGCTAAGAGCATGAGGCTTGGAGCAAAGACTGGTGATCTGAAGCAGTTGAGCAATGCAGAGTGAAGGGCAAGGAGAGAGAGCAGAAGGCATTCCCAAATCACTGAAGTTTATGCTCATGGTTGGTTCTCTGCAGTTTGCCTGTCTTTCCATTTCCATTTATTTTTTAAAGTACTGGGAAACATTGGTTAGGGAAATGGTGCTGTCTTGCCTTTGGAAATGTAATTGAACTAATCTGTAATCCTCAGCTGTTATGTCTCAGTCATGGTAACAGGAAGTCTGGATGAAGCTGTAGTTTGATGGCAGGGTGAGAGGTGTTTGCTATGTCTTCTCCAGGAGTCTGGGAATTGCTCTCCTACATTATTTGTTCTGATTATGAAAACTGTAGCTGTTTTCCTTGCAAAATAAACTTTGTTCCCTTCTTCCTGTCAACCCACTCTCCAACTTCTGTGCTGAATTGTACCCAGGTCAGTATCCTCCAAAACCTTTGCTTCCACAAGCGCTACAAAATCTGTAGCCTCTGCACTGTTTGGACACAATGAGAGACCTCATGTGATGGCTCACCTGCTTGCTGTGACTCATATCACAGCACAAATTTCCTTGCTATCTATCTTGGCATGTCCTCATACTCTATTGGATGCTCTGGGAATAAATTTGGTTTCACTTCATAAAGTGACACTGAAATATGGATGCAAACCAAAGCCCAGACAGATGCAGAGAACTGATTACACTATGTGTATTTTTCACTTTTTTGAGTGGATGAATTTGTAGCTTTCGTAATGAATGTTTGGCTAGTGTCTGAGTGGGGTTGAGGTGGCAGATTGCCCAAAGTGTTGTGACTGATCTAGAATGAGCTGGGAACTTCCACATCCTGGAGGGGTAAAGGGGGATTTGGCAGGCACCATGTCCCACCTTCTAATGTCCTTGGCTTCAGGAATTCTCCATTTCTTTAGCAGAGACGCCCAGTCAGGCCCAGCATGTCATAAAACCAATCTGCTGCAGATGAAAATGGCATGCTTGTTTCTTTGCAGATCCCATTTACATGGCAGCATGAGCCTAGATATCATCTGCTGTATGCTCTTTGTTCTGAGCTTGTACAGACGGGTGATTTGCATGGCCATCATTTCCAGAACTGTTGTCTGCTTCAGACCAGATGTTCATCTTTCCTCCACTGAGACTCTGCTCTTCTTTTTTCTTCTTGTTCTTTACTCTTGAAACAAATCTCCTGTAGACATCATCAGGATTGAAACTATCCAGTCTCCCTTTGAGTGACACGCATCCAGCTAATATTGGTGCAGCTAACTCTGCTGA
>NW_008628894.1:66597-90739 GCF_000691845.1 Merops nubicus
CCCTCTCAACGGTTTTTTTTTCCAGGCCTTTGCATACCTAGCCATAAGATAGACGTAAGCCCCACCCTACCATAACCTACTGCACCTCAGCTAGAGGAGCAGTTCATGAAGGGTCAACGTGAAGGTTGGTGTCCTGCAGGAAACATCCTTTCCCACGGCCAAATCAACATGGAGGCTTGCAAAGATCAGCTGCCAATGATCTAGAGGGGCTAAAATTTCAACAGCCCTGATAAAGCCATGGGTGTGGTGTTAGGTGATCAAAACTGGACAACGGTATGACCATGTGGCTCTAGGTTTTGAGGACAAGATTAGGATAAGGTCTATTTTATATTATGACAAAACGAGGTTCCTGGCTATATAATATCTTATGCTGAAGGGTTTTTTGGCTGTCTTGGTGTCATGAAAGTATCTCCAGTTTATTTTGGGTTTTTTTTTTTTGGGTTACTTTTTCTGCATTTAATTCAAACTCTGGAGTTCCTAACTCATTTTTCAGGAAGTGAAACAGTCATCCACCAGGAAAAGGACTCTGAGATCCTGAATCACAGAAACAAGTGCAACATGTTGTACTGTATAAAAATTCTTTTTGTCCTTTCTTTATTCCTCTCCTACCACCCTGCTATGCCCACCAAGCGTTTCTATAAAATAAAGATAATTTTAGACAGAAACGATTGTTTTAAATTTCCCTTCTCTGCATGAATAGGGCATGTAATCCCTACAGTATGTTTAGCTGATGATGGTGTCTTTGAAGATTTATTGTTCTTTAAATATTCCTTGGATGCTGCTTTTGAATTTGATCCATTTTTACAGGTAACAAGAATCCCGTCCATTGCTTTTGTGCCTCCCTTTCTGTAATACGAGTCAAATGATGCAACTAATTGTAAGGAAATGAAATATTGCCCAGTGTTTATTAGGCTCTGACAGTGTGGTCTGTGCCTTACGAAAACAGGAAATCACAGTCCCTGCTTCAGTGCTCTCTTGAGTGGAACAGGGCAGTGGATATTACATGCAAGGAAGCAATGTCTGGGATGAATCAGATCTCTAAAGTTTGGTCTTAAAGTGGTACATGGCTTTCTGTTACAATTTATAGGTGAATTTGTTTGAAAGGTCTCACTGAGGCAATGTCTCTGCCAAGATGTGAATGGAAGAAGTGTGGTCAGGCACCTAAGAAATAGCAGGTTTTTATGCATGGGTGGAAGGTGAGACTTTCCCAAGAGTGAGCAAAAGATAGAAGATGGTTGGGAGTCTTGAAGGGAGCACAGGGAGTGAAGGAGGATGAATTGTTAGGGAGATGTGAGTGGGGAGCAAGAAGTTTAGATTCAGAGTGGTAGGTGAAATGAAGCCAGTGGTGGGATTAAAACATGGGATTAGCACAGCCCAATGCAGGAAAAGAACAGAATGACTGAGGAAGTGTATTGGGCAGACCAAGCAAGTGAGGGGCAGAAAGCACTGAGGCTGGACAACAAATGGACAGTAAATATCAATTAGATTGGACCCAGGTCTTTGAAAACAAAGCTCAAGGTCAGACTGAGCAAATAAGAAGTAAGCAAAAGCAGATGGCAGGGTGGTTTGTGGCTCTGTGAATATAAACAGAGTTTGGTGCTTAGCAATTTCACTATTCCTGAGAAAGCATTAACTAACTGTCTCTTAAATTGCTTTCCCCATCTTTATTTTGGATTGCATAGCCATCCTGAGTTTACAAAGATGGACTTTGTCCTGATCTGGGAGGGTGGAGCTGGAGAGGGTTGTCAACACGTGCTGGGCAAAGCTTGCTGTTCCAGTGGTACTGACAGCATGGGTTGTGTGTTGGAGTTTCCCTTATCTCCCTCTCCTTGATACACAGGTACCTGCCCTTAATGCTGAGTAAATAAAACAGGGGTAGAGGTAAGTGGAGAGCCAGTACAACCTGTTTTGTAGAAACCTGACTATAACTCCTTCACAGGGCTAGTAGCTGGAGCCGCACTTGACAGCGATGTCTATTGAGATTATAGTTTCTTCTTTTCTATTTGTATTTTCTCAGGTTGATTTACATAATGTAACATGGTAATGGGATGCTGACATGTGATGTTGTTGAATTAAACTCTGAAGTGGCTTATTTGCATTAATGCCAATCAGTTGGTGCTGGCAACTGGCTTTTTTACTTAAAAAAGGAATCTCTCAGGTCTACTTGCTATACCTGCCATCTAATCAGCAGGAGAGGGGACATCAGATTCCTTGTCTTGTTTTGCAGTGTCTCTGGACTTAAGATTCAGAGATGATAGTGTTTAGAGGCAGACATTACAACCCAGGTGGATAATTTTCCTGATCTGCTTATTGATGTGGTTTTTAAATTACTTCAGTGTTGACAAAGTGAGCTGATGTGGAAGTGCCAAGTTCCTATAGAACTCACCCTGCTCCTTCCTTCCCACCCAAATCTCCAATGCTTTGTGCTATATGTAACAAGGCCCTCTCCTAACATGCAGTTCCCTGTGGTACTCACATGCTTCCTCTTGCTGAGATGGCTTCATGGGTTTTCTGCACATAATGGAGACAGTGATGAAGTTCCTTTTCCTTTTTGTCCAGCTGATGGCTTGGTCCTGCCAGCCAGTCAGGGGAGAGTCTTTAGAGGTGGTTGTTTGATGTATGCTGGAGTGATGATGGTGAGCAGCATATTCAGCTGCAGCTATGGAACTGGAAAGAAGAGCTGCTTGTCAAGCCCAGAAAGCATTTTTTCAAACAACTGGAGTGCAGTGCTTGAGTTTACACTGCAGAGTGCCAGATAAACTATGAACTGATGTCTAAAAATCCTTGGAGAAGGTCACAATCCTCTACATTGTTATGAGGTCAATAACCAAGTTATATTTGGTCCATCTAGCTGAATGCATTTTGTGTTCCTTTATTTCTCCTTTAAGCTTTGATTCTGCCCCACCAGCATGCCTTTTTTGTGCTTTTTTTTTCCTCTACTCCTTCATTCCTTAGCACTGTAACCACACCGCTAGAGTATTTTTTGTGCACTGTAAGCTAAATAATAGGGACAAAATTGGTAGCTGCTGAGATTAAATAAAGTGCTCTGGAATATTTCAAGAGGGACCAGACCCCTTGAGTAGACTGGAAAGGGCCCAGGCTTGCATATGGGCAGCAGGCTCTGAGTTGCTGAGACCACTCCTGCTGCAAAGGGTGAGCAATCCCTCAATGTATCAGCTGCCTGAAAATGGTTATAAAACAATCCACCACAGATTGGGGAAAGGTTGCAAGCATATGGAATCATTCATTTGGCTATCTTTGAGCTGGAAAAGAAAATAAAGCTGTGCAATTTACTCAAAATATGTGTAGGATACAGTGTCTTTTTTTGGACTCCAGCTAGGTTTTGCACCCTAAAGGTGACTGTATTGTGGCAAATAATCTGCTGCTTGGGAATAATCTTGTTTATTTTCACTTTGCACAAGGACAGAAAAAAAAAAGGGAGAAGATGCAGTAGGAACTTATGTGAGAACAGTCACACTTTGAAATCATTTGCTAGCCATGTTCTCTGTCTTGTGTCCTGGCTGCCTCAGGTTGGGATTCTCTATGGTAAATCTGCTGGGCTTTCTTTCCTCAAGTGGGACTGTAGCGGTCTGCATCTCTGCTAGTCCTTCCTCTTAGGTTGAATTGCCAAGACTCAGGATCGTGGGTGATGGCTTTCTCTTTCTCATGAGGAGAACCATGAATTCATGGTGCCATAGTATGTTACCTGCACTGGTCTGCCAAATGGACCAGAACCAGATGTTGCTCACTGTCAGTGTTTAAACTGCCTTTCCAGACAGTCTGACTTGAGGAGCTGTTTCTTAGGCCCCTGCCTGTGCTTCTTGCCTGATTAGTTCCTGCCCAGGCTCCAATAGTTTTTGGATGTGGGCACTGCCTCAGCTTGCTGGACTTTCTGTTTCATCAGAAGATGAGTGTCTGGCTTTCATGTTGTCTTTTATTTTAAATTATTGTGTGGATCAAGTATTGACCCTTTAGACAACGAAAATTACATTGGTGGCCATTATTCTGATTATCTTTTTCTAGTTACATTTGTAAGGTACTCCTGGCCTGAGAAACACAGAGAATTGCTGTTACTGGGGGTATGTGTCCACTTAGCTCTTAAAAAGACTAGATTTTTAAGCTAGTGCTTTTATTTTAGGGTAGATGTTAGACCTGATGACTTCTTCCATGAGGTTTTGCCTTCTGCTATGGGTGGCAGTCCTCTTTATATATAGAATAGGTTGGAGGGGATCCTAGAGATATCTAACCCAACCAACCTGCCATGGGTTGGTTAACACCTCTTAATTGTTGGCATTTAGTTGGTGATGGATGCTGATACACACCTGCCAGTTCAGTATCAGAGCTGACATCTCTGGCAGATGAAACATCCTTTGAGAAGCTCACATGAAGGGGTAGAGAAGAAAGGGGGAAAGCAGACATCGTTAAGTGCCTGTTTGATCCTGACTTTTCTTACAGGATGTGGAGGAGGCAACTGATTCAAGCAGACCCTTCCAGTCCTTGAACAATGCTTGCTAATTTGCAATTGCTTTTTACAATTGCCATTCTAAAATAGGTATTTGCATAAACAGGCATAAGCTGGACCAAAAAAAAATCATGAAAGAAGCTGGACTGTATTGGAAGCTGTTTCTAGTAGCACTATCTGCAAACAAAACAAGATGTGCAGTACAAACCCTATTAACTCGATTTGCTATATTTATGTTTTGTGTACCCAAGAACAGCAGGTTGCTATGGGGCATCGTGTAATCCAAATTGCCTTGCAGGGACTCCGAGGTTTTAAACCATTCCAGAAGTTTCACAGCACTTTCTTCCCTCCAGAGGCCACCTGGCAACACTGCAGATTTCCACATGTGATGTTCATCTAAGGTCTTCCCTGGCTATATATAAATCGTGGTAGCAAAATTATCTGAGGATGCTAGTAACTTTGAAAAGAGACGTTTGTGCCTGGGATGTAAACTGGCCTTTTCTGATGGAATCTAATTTATGTTTCATTGGGGCTAAATCCTTCCCTTGGATCCACTGTGTGGTTCATAAAATGAATGGTTTAAAACTGGTTTTGTGTTGCTATATAAATGCTCTTTCATGTCTGAGCTACACTGGGTTAGTTCTGCCTGAAAGGCTGATTCTGTATTTCAGGTATTGCAGAGAAAGCACCTACTGCTGTTTTTTTTTTTTTTGTGATGGTGGCATATGAGTGTCTGACAAGTCTTTATGTGGTGGCTATGATAAAGGGGGAAATGGTGGCTTGTCTAGCTGAGGACATGGAATGGGGGACTTCCTTCATAACAGTTTTGAGGCCACCCACCGTGTTTTGTATGTATTTGACATTAATAGGCACTAACATTTTAGCTAAAAGTTAAGAAATTACAAAGATGTTACCTGTTTAGCACTTTCTCAGTCCTGCCAGAACTTCTTTTAAAAACAACAAAAATGTCAGTGTTCACTTATGAAAGAGGCTCAGCATGGCGGTTCTGCCTTGTGAGAAGAAGATGCAGCCTGAAAAAAGATGGTCTAGGTTCCATTTCCCGTCTTTGCATGGGAGAAGGGTATAAAGTAGGTAGATGTTCTCCACTGGCAAAGAATCCACCTTGGCCAGAGCAGGCAATGTTTGTGCTCTTTGTAGGGTGTCCTGAGGTGCTGCTGTCTGCTCCTCACACACTGTCTGATTCACCTCCTCAGGTGTCATATGGGCAGCATGAGTGCCCAGCCTGGAGATGAGATTTCCCTCTGGAAGGGTTAGGGAATCATCAACGGCAGCATTGGGAACCCCTTTGTATAGATTCTAGATCAGAGGGCTCTGAAGTTATTTAGGTACTTATAGATTAAAATGGAAGTCTGTGAAGAGTGTGGGAGTAGAAGCTGTATCCTCTAAGGGGATACCAATGCCATCATAAAATACAGCATTAATTAACAGCTTATATCCATTGAAGTTCATAGGAGACTCTGTTGGCTTTGTGAAGTTTTGAATTTTTTTTTTTTTTTTCCTGACACTTGCAATAAATGAAAGTCAACTGTGGTGAAATGGCTTCTCCTACTCGGTGCAGTAAGACACGCGGAGTACGTTACCCTCAGGGCAGAGTGGAGGAGGGGGAACCCAGGTGTTAAGACTGGCAGTGTAAAGACCATTTCCATCAATTAAGATGTTCAGGAGCTCAAAGATAACAGAATTCCTTAGTGGTTGTTACTTCATAGTCATCCTCTAAACATCCAGGCAAGACATCCCTGGTTTCTCTGCTGTGCACCATCTGCCATGCATGGTGTCAGGCAGGAAATATACAGTTATGTGGAAGCAGATGTCTATTATACCAGGGCAAAACATGCCACAGGAGGTTTTTTTTCCAGTTTAAGGATAAAGGTACCCAACAGTGAGGCGGTGGGCACAGCTCCTTTTCAGGTTTGGATTAGCAGGAAAAAATTTGATGTTTCTCCTCTTTTTTTTTTTTTTTTTAAACTGGAAGGTGCAGTGTTATGAGCTGCTGTGGCCAAATGTGCTGTTATTACTCCAGCTACAAGAATAGGTGCATGTGCAATTAGTCATGAGACGAAGCATGAAAGGTTTATTACTTTGTTAGCATTGGCTCAGATGTTGTTGACCTGGGACATTCAGCAAAATGTGGCATAACTGTCAAGTTTTTGGCCCAAACCTTGTAATTCATTATGTAGGGCTATGACGATAGGGCTCTGGAGAAATCTTTCAATAAGTAGTTATGCTTAATACCCATTACCCAAGACTAGCTGCTGGTCAAAGGTGGAGTGTTTTGTTAATTTTGTTTGTTTTTTTTAAATACTAAAACTAGTTTCATTTGTGTTGTCTGATATCAGTAGTGGGTAGAAGTGATTTATTTTCTCTGATCTAAGTGGGCTTTAAAAAAGGTACAAAAATGCAGCAGGTGGATGATGTAGTGCTGTTACATCTTTCCTTTAATGTAGGAAAGTGGAACGTAATTGCATTGAGTAGTGGTTTTGAAATATCAGATGTCCATTAATGCATAATTAGCAAGTTAATGATGTGTTGCCAAACATGTGGTGACCTCTTTTTCTCCGCCAAACTTCTAGACACCGTTACTTATTGCATTAGCTTCTTGGAAAATGTGCACTGATGGCAGTATGCTCAGCAGTGTGTTCTCAGAAGGCTTGTCTGGCTTAGGCTCTTTGTATGAAATACTGGAAGTTGTGGATGTGAACTGAAGGTCTTTGTAATGCTGAATATGCATGAAAATGTTATCTTTAATTTTTGCCGTTGCCCTGAGTACATCTTGGCCAAGCAAGGCTGGGCTACCTTACAACACGAAGACTATAACAAAACCAAAATGTCATCAATATGAAGGGAAATTCCAGTCTGTAGACAGAAGTGGTCAAATTCTTATCAAGTTTACTCCACTGGGATGTAAGGACCTGAGACTAGGATCTAGCACACAGTCCTTTTACATGCTTTTCTGTGGTACGTACATAGTATATGATTGTCTGAAGGAATAGTTAATTACAGTTGCACCTTGATCTTTTATTCACGTAAGACTGACTAGCTTTAGAGTGCCAGGTTAGTCACCAAAGTAAGTCTTTTGCAATAAGGTTGAAGCCAAATGTGGACATTTTAATTGAAAACAATTGCTGATTAGAAAGAAATAGTCTTTTGTTCACTTCTGACACAGTATATTATGTTAGGTCAAGTTCCTTTTGGCTCATTAATGAGATGACTGCACTGTGATTAAAAAATAATAATTAAAAAATTGCTCTCTTTAGCTACAAAATCTCTATCTGTTTGGACAGCAAGTGTTGTCTAGGGTGAGCAATTGCACATTCCATCAGAACCAATTTTGGCTTTTGATTATGGCCTGACAAATAGCTTTCTGCACATTGCAATATTATTCCAAGAACGATACTGCCTTTTGAAGTGCATCATGCTAAATGGAAGATTCAGTGAAGAGTGAGTAAAGTAAAATTTATTTTTTTTTAAACTTCCTTATAATTTAACAGCTGCAATTTAGGAACTTGCCTTTTTATTTTTTTTAATGATAGTCAGGGGGACTTTTGAATGCATGAATTTTTAATTGTCCCAAACTAAACCTGTATTCTCTTTACCTGTAACTGTCTGACATATGTTTTTATTCCTGAGCATTTTTTCTTTGCTTTATTGACGTGTTCTGCTTATAACCTCTCCCTTTGTTTTGATCACCAACTCTCATTGTCTTGCCTTCTTCCATGCTAGCTTTCACTTACATCTGCCTTCACCTCTTGAAAGGATAAGTAATCTCTCTCTCTCTCTCTCTCTTTTTCGGGTCCTTTTGGATATAGTTAGTTTCCCCCATGCAAAATGACATTTATATCCTAACAAAGATGAGTTGTGTTAAATACTGCTTTGGACAGTGTAGTGGTTTTACCTTTAAAAAGTTGTATTTGCTAGTGCTGTTTTAAGGTTTACAGCTAGACAAAGTAGATCTCTTAGTTTGTCTCAGTCAGAAAGGTCCTGTTTTGTAGAGTGCTACAAAGACTACTGCTCATCTTAAATATATATCATGCCAAAGTCTTTGGTTGCATAACTCTGTGTACTCTACATATTTACACTTCCTTAGAACGTGGTTTTATTTTATCTTATCAAAATTCTCAAAGTCAAATTGTAGAGATTCGTAATTCTCCAGAATTTGCTGAGGAAGTCAGGATTGTAGCCAATTTTACCAACTCTGAAACTTACCATCTTTATGCTGAGCACAATCTAATCACAGATAAATCAAATAGAAAACTTTGCCAATTATTCTCCTCCACTTGAGATCTGGGAGAAGAGATTCTTAAAATATTAAAAGTTATAGAACGAAATGGTGCAGAAGAACACAGAGGTACTTAAGTGTAAACAAGAATTAGAAAGTGATATTTTCTTTGCAGTGACCAAAATGTTTGATAAATATAGGAGGGAGAGATCATCTTGTTCAAGAAAATTTTACTAGGTTCCAATCCACTGGAGAATTTGTTCAAGGAAGTTGTAGTTGGTTCGTGTTGGAAAAATGGCTGCTTGAAAGTTGTCAAGGTTATAATGGCCTGTTAAGATGTGCAGATGGAAGTGCAAGTCTTGCAGCTTAGCTCTGCCTGAGGAACAGCTGTAGCATGCGCAATGGGGAGGCATTGGCCCAGGCTCCTCAAGGAGGTGGTGGAGTCTTCATCCCTTAGGGGTTCAAAAAATGTGTAGACATGGGACTTAGAGACATGGTTTAATGGTTGTGATAGTGTTGGTCTGATGGTTGGACTCAATTTAGAGGACTTCTTCAACCTTAATGATTCTGTAATTGCCCTGAGATGGAGAAGACAATGTGTTTGGTACCAGCTCACCTGGGTTTCTACATGCCGCATATAATATTGAGACAGCTTGCAAACATGACAGGACTCCTTGACTGTACTATCTTCATAACACATAGCCTTTTATATGGGCTTGTAGTTGTTGCTCTGTTCTGGAAAATGGATGTGATGATATTCTCCTCTTCAGGTAGAGCTGTTAAATAAGGTCCTACCAAACAGGATCACTGAGTCCTGCATACTCAGCTATGTAAATTGTGACACACTCCAAATGACACACTGGGGGCGGGGGGTGATGTATGTGTTGAAAACAAGAGAGGAAGACTGCAAAAACAAACTTATGCAGTGTGAAATCTTCCTGACCTCAGTCACTTGACTTGTGACCTAAAATTACACCGGGGTGAGACACCTTGACATAACTAAATCCAACTTTGAAGTTATCCCTTCTAGAGTAGCAGTTGGACTAGAGACAACCAGAGGTCTTTTTCTTTCTGAATTCTTCTGTGGTTCTTCTACCAGTTCCAGCAAAAGACTTAGAATTTTCCTTCAATAATGTTAGCTTGAGTGAGTTCTGTTCTGTTATGAAGAAAAACCTTTGCTGTGAAAGTGGATTTTTATATATTCTCCTTTTGTTTTGATATTTGAGGTGATGGAGGGAGTAAACAGAATGTCAAGTACTGATGAATTTAAAGAAAGCTAAAAGAATAATCATTAAAACTAGGCAGAAAGTGGTGTTACCATTTGACAATTTAAGAGCTTACAAATCTTTCTCATTTTGAGCTGGATAAATCTGCAATCACAAGTGATTGGTGGGTTTTGGATTGAGCTAGGACAGGGAGGATTTTCTATATCCTTGTTTGAGAACAAGTCAATTAAAACATTCCTTAATTTTTAACCCCATCCACCCTTCCTCACTTTAACTGTAACCATTCAAAGATATGAGATCATCTAGAAAATGCGGATACAATAGGTGTGAACCTATTTAGTTAGGAAATTTGGGCAAACTCTCTTAACTTTGAAATACAAATTGTTTTAAAACTAATCCTTGCTAGCAAAACATTCATTTGAATTAATTGGTGTGCTATTTGATCTTATTTTCCCAAATAATACCATTTATTTTAAGCTTCCTATTTATTTAAAAGCCTTATCTGTGATCAATGGCTGGGAGTAAGTAAGCAGTTTCATACATAGTTTTTTTTTTTTCTGAGGTGAAATATATGTGTATAAAGTGTAGTAAAGAAAATCAAGGAATCATGCCTTTACCTGCTCTTTAAAAGACTATTTTTAATCTTCACATCCTAAATAACCGTTTAAATCATCTACAAGAAAAAATATATCAATACCCTGATCTTACATTAAAAAAAACCCACTAGACGTGACTGGCAGAGTATGTGTATTTATAGCTTCTCTATTGCTGCTGTAATTTACATTCATTTCTGTGTGACTCCACAGAGTTGTACAAGCAAGACTGCATGTCTTAAAAGCATTTGAATAATTACTTGCTCATGTCAGTGTGTGTAGTGCAGCAAAGGAAAATTCTTTTCCTTTTCTCCACTCTTATATTGTGTAAATAAATACCATTAAAAACTATCACCTACTTGTTTGATCTAGATCATGCATATTAATTCTGCAGAAAATCTGTGATCTTTCATGGCCTTGGGTGAACTGTGTTTTTTAATTATTTTTCCTAGCTGCCTTTTTAGAAATGGAAAACGCTCTTTAAGTTTTCTGTAGCAAAAGATGCTGTTGAGTATTGTAAGCAGTTCAATTAGGGTGTACTTATTTTAGAAGGTTGCTTAAATGAGACTTAACAGTGTGAAAGATTGGTGCTAACTCTGCTTTTTAGAAGTGGTGCACCTGGGTTCTGATACATTATGCTCATGTGAAGAGGACAGGTCTGGGTCTTCTTAGAGCACTCTAGCTGTTGGCAAGTGATGAAGTGGTACTTGAATAGGTTCTGCAAAATGTGGAGAAGTCTGAACTCTGCCTTCTTAAACTAGAAACTGCAGAGTAATAATGAAGGAAAGAAATATGCAGAATGTACTTAAGATTTTGGTTTTGCACTTTTCCCCACTCTTTTTATTTTGGACTGAAAACAAACTTTAGTGAACTGAAATGATCAGCTACCTAGAGATATTCCCATTAAAGATTTTTACTGCAACATCTTTTTAGAAACTCTTTTTTAGTTTTCTTTAGAATGAAAATGTGCTGACAGTCACAGAGAAAAAAAAAAAAAAAAAAAAAATTCCCCACTATATTTTCCCAGAGGATTATTTTTATTACAAATGTACATGAATTACAGTAGGATGCAGTAGCTAAATCAGGCATTAATACAACCCTTCAATGTCAACATTTCAGCCTTAAGATTAATCTAAATCTACCCAGGCATCTAAAAGCAAATGAAAGGAAGTGGGAAATGAAGGGGGGAAAAAAAAAGGGGTAAGAAGAGATCTATCTTGGGAGCAGGATTTATACAGTTTTTGGGCATTATACTGTGATCTGTGAGCAGTACAATACAATCTCTGGGTGCTGTAAAAATACAAAATATGACTTCAAGTGCCAAAAGCCTCTTCTGCCAGTAGGGCGGGGTCCATGCTCCACTAAAGCGTGCTGGTGACCTGTTGTTCATCTGCTTTCCCATAGCACACAAGTGATGTGCTAGACAAAAAAAGTGGGCATTGCCATTTTTCTTGGGGCAGGAAGATTTGAGGTGCTCTTGTTCAAGGCCTCATGTCTATAGAGACAAGGCTGCCTAAATGGGGGCGGGTGACATGTCAAGGCCACTAAAACGTTATTGGTCTTATTAATTGACTGAGCCCTTTATCTTTGATTCTCTTTCATTTTTGCTCTTGTCCTTCAACCCCATGCCGTTGAAAACATCTGGAAAAGGAATCTCTGTGAGTCTTCAGTGGTTTAGAGAGATATTATAGTTTGGGGACTAGGAAGCCTGAGGCAAATTCCTACTGCTCTGAGGTTTCTTTCCCCTGCTTACACTGATATGTTGAGGTGGCAGGGAACACTGTCACTGCCTGTTCCCACACAAATGTGCACTGTAGTGCAACCAGAGTCCCACCCACACCAGCGTCCTCCAGACACAGCTTAGCAAAGAGTAACAGTGATTGTAACAATTTTTTTGAACAATCACAAATCATCAAATAAATGCCTACCATGCTTAAAAACTAAAGAAAATTATAGATCAAATTTTAACGGTAAAATTAAGCACACAACACCTGTCCTGATAATTTTATTTCTTTTTGAAGTAGCACATCTCTTTGCTGACGCCTGACTGCAGTGACTCATCATCCAAGGCTAAATCAGCCATGTAACGTAATGCAGCGTGACTGATTTAGCCAGCTCTGATGCAGCACGATTAGAGTAACTCGGATCATGAAACTTCAGCTCCTTCCCCCTCCTCTCCAAGACTAAGAACAAAGGGAAAGTTAAACATCTTTCCAACAGCTAAGTATTTTGCTCAGAGGAGAAGCTTTTTGTTTGTTTTTCTGTCAGCTAAGAAGCTTGTGTTTAAGGAATAAGCATTAAGATCTTGAACCAGAACTCCTGAGGGATCTGTAGGCAGAACTTGCTAAAAACGTCTGAGTATAACAAGTCTTTAGTGCCTTTATCCCCTCAGCCATTTACCCACATGTGTAGTGGGGATTTTTGAGGACAATTCCCTAAAATATTGTTTTGCTATTTAATATATATAGCATATATACACTCTGTATGTGCTCACACACACACACCTAGCAGCTGAAAAAGTATGCCTTGCACACAAAGTATATATGGAATTTTGAGAAGAATCGGAGGAATAGGTTCAGAGGCAAAGGGCTGAGGGCATTTTGTCCATGTTGGGTGTTCTCATTTATGAGAAAATCATGTAGATGCAATTACTGCAGGACAAGAGAAACCATATTTTGCAAAGTGGAAATGTACCCAAATAATCCTATTGAAGGTCAGAAAATATAGCTGGGTTGTTGATGAAATCAACAGGATCACTTCAAATCAGATCCTAAAATGGAAGAGCAGAATGTAGAGAATTATGAAGAAGGAACTTTTCTTAACATTATTTCTGCAGGAAGTATGTCAGAGAACTAAGTGTGAGTGGCTTTTGCTGTTCCTTCCGAATTTAGGTATTAGGGCAATGAAGAACAACTCTGCCCTTTCTTCCTTGGATATGGTCCCTCACATCTTTTCTTACTGAGCACCATTGATTTAGGAGCCTTACAATGCAGTTTTTGTTTTTTTTTTTTGTTTTTTTTGTGCAGGTACTCTTTCAATCAGTGTGAAATGCTGGCCTGTGTGTGTATATATAAATACATATTCTTTTCCTTGTGAGACAAGAGATGAACTGAAGAAAATGGTTTTGACTTGACAATTGCCTTAAATCCTACCTGGGATCAGCTTCTGAGGCCAGAAAAATCAATCATCAACCCTTCGTCCAACAGAACATTCTGAGAGACTATATCTGATTTTAGGTTTTCTAATATTTCCAAGAGTTTTGACTTGAAACAAGATATTTCAATCTCAGAATTCAGCAAATATTCTCCTCTACCTTTGAATGAAAAGGAAAAATTCATTACAATGCATACAGATAATTTTTCACCCTTCTGCTGTTCTGTGAAGGGCAGATGGGTGTCAACACCTGTTTCTGCCCAAAAAATTCTAGCTCAAATACCTCTCTTGTGCTATTTCCCATGTATTGCTTTTGAAATACTTATTGACTGCACATTTTCTCAAGGTTTGTTTCACAATGCCACCTGAAGACTTTTAGGTATTAAGATAATAATGATTATGATCTACAAATTGCCAGGCAGCCTGAAGAATGCGAGTGTTAAACATAACCAGAAACTGTTTGGCTGAACTGGATCTTATTAGATATGATGCTTAGATGTGATGACAGAAGCACAGCTGGCTTCAGAATCTTCTGCGGGGCTGAAATTTACTTATTTTTTTGTTAATTTTGCATAAGACCCATGATGTTAGTACCTTAAAGGACCTGGAAAAAAAGTTCTGTCATGAATTCAGAGTTTTTTGCTCTTCTATGATCAAAGGAGTAGGAGTAAGTGGAAAGCAGAGCTGTGTAGTGAACAGTGAGGAGCACAGGCATATTATCTATTCACTTGGAGTCAGTCTTTCTGTCATGCTTACTGACTGCGTACCACAGAAATCTATATTGGATCTGAAAGAAATACCTGAAACTCGCTCTTTGGGCTGGAGGGTAGGGTCCAATAACTTTAATAGTAAGTGTATGAACTTAAGGCAAAAAAATAGGATGACATAGCCAATGCATTAACAGAAGGCAAGAAGGGTGAGGAATTGGTTTATGGGTTGTTTCTCGTCACAGAGGATTTTATGTGGATACAGAATGAGAAAAATGTTAAACGTAGCAGGGCAGATGCTCAGGAACTGCATAATGCAGAACTGAAAGACTTCAATTTGCTTTCTAAACACAGCAGTATTCAAAAAAGCTGCACTGATTTTTGTGACTGCTCTAATATTTTTTGTTTTCTTGAACTTGCATTTCTGTGCCTACCTAAACTACGTTTTAAAGGAGCTATACAAGTAGTATTTTATCTCAGATTTTGATGTGGTCTACTCCTGTTTAGTTTTGAAATTTAAACAGCACTTGATGAAGACAATGGAATAGCTTAAAAACATTCTACAAAAGCACAAAAGATTTTCACATATTTATGGAAGATTTAATACATACCAGGTACTTTCCAGACAGTTCATGAGAAATAGCTTAACTAGCAAGCACAGATTTAAGAAATGGTTACTGAGTACAAGTTAAATGATAGTTCTGCCCTTTTTTTTTTTTTTTTTTTCCCCTAATATTAAGCTTGTTTCAGATGGGTGATGCAGAATTTTATAGACTGCAGTGTACGAACACTGAGCTCGTGATTCCACTGCGGTCCTTTTACTATCTAGAAGTTAACAATGAGTAGTGTTCTTCAGTGTCCTGCTCTTCAGTGGAAATCCTGTTATTTATGCTTGTTCCCAGGGGCCTGGGATTAGATCTGGGTTTTAACTCTATTGGGAAGTGATAGATGATCTGTTGTTGTCTTCAGGAACCAATTTAAGCCCTAAATTCTTGTTAGGCCTGTTCTCTCCAGCCTTCTCCAACATAATGTCTTTCCAGCCTGAGGCCATCTTCCTGCCCACTGCTGATCCTGTAGGATGTATGAATTTTATTTTGAAACCCATGATAATTTTCTTTAATAACTGTGCGAAGGTGGTTACAAAGCTATTTTAAGTGAGGGGTGACGTGTTTGTGTAGCATTGCATAGAACAGTGTAGGTTGGAAGTGTCCTCTGGAGAACACCTACCCTGCTCCCCAGCCAAGGCTGGGTTCAGTTACCAGCTCTATGGCTCATGAACTCTACGTCCTTGGATAAGCTGTTGAACACTCTGTGTCCTCCTGTGAGTATGAGAATACTTATCTCCCAGGTAGGGATTAATCAGTGTTCGAAAAGTAATTTGAGATCCTTGATGAAAGCCACTGTGCAAGAAGAAAATATGTGACCACGCAGCAGCATCTTAGAGACTATGATCATCACCATTTCCTTTCCTGAGCTTAAGGGAAAGCGGTGAGAGAATTTGTAAGAGAGATGGAAAACACGTTTCTCTGTGTGGTATTTATTTATAACACAAAGCACCAGCTACCCCTAAACCCCGTGTGTGTTTATCTTGCGTATGTGGTTGTGTGGTTTCAGTTATCTTTGCAAGAAAATGACTGTTCTTGCTCCTGAGACCTATTTAAGCGATTATGACCTAGGTTAGTTCACAACAACCGTCCTTTTGCAGTGCTTAATCAATAAACCCTGAAAGCAAACTAAACCTCATTTACTTGGAGGCAACTGCAGGAAAACATGAATTGTCAGATAAAGCTGGGGATCAGCATTCCTACCTCAAGGCCAAGGGTCAGATATTAGTACATAGAGATAGTAAATATAGTTTGGTCGAACAGATGCTAAAATAAGGACAGGATATAGTGGAAAATTGTGCCTCCAGGGGACAACATTTTAATGCATACAATAACTGATAAGATAAGCTTCTTTATTAGCAAAAGAATGAATTTAAAAACCATATATAATTTGTCTTCTTGCTTAGGGGAATGGAGGGGGGGAGAGAGGACTATTAGGTGGAGATAAGTGGATCATTGGAATATTGTATTAATATTGTGCTGTTTCCTGAGGATATTAGGTACATTAACAGAGGGATGGGAGGCAAGGTACCCCAGGTAAAACACAAATCAGGGGCATGTTTAGCATGGTTTCTTTCCTACTGTGGAAAGTTTTCTTCATACAAACTTGATTCTTAGTAAACAATTATTAGCAATTAAATGTGAAAGGGGGAATGAATACCACAAAGGATGCTACAGACAATACTACATCATGGATTACTCCCCGTCATGATGGGGGAGCATTACTGCAGAATCTGTCTTCTAGCTTTAGAAGTGCAGTCTTTTGAAGCAGTTGCATCATCTCCACATGTAAAAAAACCAGGCATATGGCAGGTTAAAGGATCCACCATTGAAAAATAAACTTTGTAAGTGTTTGCAATAAACAGAGGGCTAACGGTAGGAACAGTATTTTGTGGTGAGCTATCTTAACCCTACTGTTTGATGTTATCTTAATATCATCATTCTTCTCACTTCTTTCAAATTGTGAAGCAATGGAACGAGGAAAGGATATTGTAATTGTGTTTGCTCTTATATGTCTGGCCTCTAGTATAATAAATGTAGAGTTTCCTGTAAAACGTCGATAAAAGCCCATTAGAAGCTTCTTACCTGTTTTGATTATTTTTGTTTCAAAATGAATGAAAATGATGGTGGATATGCATTACCTTTAGTGCTGGCAGAGAAGAGGATGCTGGTCTTTTGACCGGAAAACATGTGGATGTTGGAATGCAGATTTTCTATGGATGTTTCTAAGAGTAGTATCAGAATTTCCTTGTGGTATTTGGCGGGTGTGCATGTTGATGCAAATGCCAGAACTTCAAGATATTGCCCTTGAATGTAATAATTTCCTGGCAATGTTAACAGGCAAAGCTGTCTGATTTTGTCTGAAACAGCTGTCTATGGTCTTGCATTGTACATATTTCTTTTGAAAATGGAGACTTATTAATTATGAGAAAACTTGACACAGTGAAATTGATGACTCAGTAGTAATTTAATATTGTTTGTATATAATTTTGAATGTGCTGCCTGCAAATATGCCCTTTGTCCACCATTTTGTTTTGCTGGGACATCATTTCACTACAATTCCCTGTCAGAAAAAAAAAAAATTAAATGGAGGGCTTTCACACTGCTTTTCATTGGGTGAATAATTGAGTTCCTAGAGACCTGTCTGATTTGAAGGCCAAAACTTTCTTGTAATACAGACTATATAAAAGTAGTATAAATCACAGTGGGAGATGAAATGCATTTAAATGCACTCCAAGAAAGAAATCACAGTATAGTCAAGTCTTTTGATTGTTTACTAGCCAATTACCCATGTTATGTAGGAATCCTCTTGATCTTAATCTTTTCAAAAGCTTTTTTTATATTGATGATCTGATTTTACTTATTAACTTCACCTTTCAAAAGGATATAAAGTGAATACTGTGACTGATTTGTCCAATTTAAATGTATTTCACCTTATCAATTTCTCTTGCTGTACCAACTTTATTTCATCGTTTCACCCCAATACTATGTATAACTGTAAAGTTTATAATCAATTATGATAACATTGGGTTTCATTACGCTGGAGTAATACAGAATTGATAGCCATGGATAAAAGACAGTAGTACAATTCTTGTCCCACAGAATGTGAAGTGTTAAAGGTGACCAAAAAGGTTACAAATAAAAGCAGAATTATAAATGTATTTATATAAGATTATATATAGCATCTTTGATTCTGAAAATTTACTGTCCCCATCTTTATCACCTACCTGTAGGGCTCAAATTAATCAGATATTCAGATTAGATTATTAAGGGTCAACGTTAGTCTCTGCATCCTGTAATCTCTTAAAGGCCATTAATATTGACCCTTTTAACTATATTGTAGTATTTCATTAAAAACAGATAGAATCACATAATAAATTTTTTAGGTTGGAAAAGACCTTTAAGATCATCTAGTCTAACCGTAAACCCAACACTGACAAATCCACCACTAAACTATGTCCCTAAGTGCCACTTCTACACATCTTTTAAATGCCTCCGGGGGTGGTTACTCAACCACTTCCCTGAGAAGCCTGTTCCAGGGCTTTACAATGGTTTTAGTGAAAATGTTTTTCCTAATATCCAACCTAAACCTCCCTGGTGCAACTTGAGGTCTTTTCCTCTTGTTTTATCCCCTGTTACTCAAAGGATAAAACAGTTAAAAGATATTCATGATTAGCTCTTGTTCTGGAGAGTGAAGGTTGGTACATTAAGGCCTGGACTGCCATTATGCAAGTTTTCTAAAGATTTTTTGTAGGTATATTTTACACCAAATTAATAATCTACAGCTGATAACTGTCTTGTGATTCTGAACCATCCAAGCAGTTAATCCCCCAAAACCAAAACAAACTACTAAAACACCCAAAAAAAAACCTACTCAAAAAGCCCCCCAAACCCAAAAACCTCCCAAATCCCAACAAAAGAAATATGAAGTGTAAGTGCTGATGAGATCAGAGGGTTGTTTGAATATATACCCATAGCAGTTGTGCAAGTGAGAGAGTGAAAACAAGTAATGAGCTGGCAAATGTATCTAAATGCTCTCTGGTGATTGTAATGAAAACCTCAACTTCTTTGGGTCTTAAAAGCTAAAGATGGTTTTCTTTCACCTGTATTCTATGGGTGCAAACTGAGTTATCTGACAGTTTCTAATATCTGCAAAAATCCTTGGAGAGCAAAAGTGATTTTGCTATGGTAAATGCTGAGGTGAGAAATCTTTAGGTGTTGGTGCAGATCACTAAATGGATGTGAGTACTTGAGTCAAGAGCTCTTTCCATAGAGATATTACACTGAGGTGGTCTGTTTGGTTTTTGTTGTTGTTGTTGTTTTTTCCTCTGGGTTTTTTGAGCTGGTATCATGGCTGCTATGGGTGGTTGATCCCTTGGGGCCAGGTCTTGTAAATCCTGTGTGAATAGAGCAATCCTTCTCTCCTGTAAACAATTTCTTTGTGACCATCTTTGGGAACCTATTATTCAGTTTCTGCCACTGAGGAACCCACCTTCTATAGCTTCCATGGATATACATGGAATGCATTTTGTGTGGTTTCAAACTCCTGCCAAGTTCTTGCCTCAAATTTTAGACATCTGTAGGTAGAGGCAGAAGAGCACTGTGACTTAGGGGGAAAATTATTATAGGAGACATATCTCTACTGTCAAAAACTCAGCCACCAGTCATCTATAACCAGATTGCCCCTGGTCACCATTGAACAAGGTCTTTGTTGTCTTCTCAGTGGCATTTTCAAATACCTTCAAATACTGGTTTGACTTCAAGATGAAAAAGAGCTTGCTACCTGCCTCTTCTGGTACTGGATTTTGCATTATCAATAAAAATGCTCCAAGTTTTCCCTTGACTGCTGGCAAGTTTACAAAGGATGTATACTGCTGCTCAGGTGTTTGTAGTGATAGATGCTGTACCAGTATTGTGGAGACATTGGTCTGGAGTGAGGTGAAATGTGAGGGTCGGCCTGTCTTAGAAAAAAACAAAACAAAACACTTTCTGGGGAGGGATGGCTTACACTGCATTTTTAATAACACATTCTCCTTCCCCTTCCTCAAATCTATCTAAACATAGCTTTATTTTTATCTGGCTAGGAGGATAGCCTCTTGTCCCTCATTTTTTACCTAACTTTCTCCTCTTCAGTTAGTCATTGACTGATATAACTTGTGAAAAACAGCATGAAAAGGACATTTAAACTGCATTTTCTTTAGTATATTAATGATATTTCATTAGTATATAGGGCTGTTTATTCTGAAGAAAAGGACGCTCAGGGAAGACCACCTTGTTCTCTACAACTACTTGAAAGGAGGTTGGAGCAAAATGGGTGCTGGTCTCTTCTCACAAGTAACAAGTAATAAGACAAGAGAAAATGGCCTCAGGTTGCACTAGCAGAGGTCTACTTTGGATATTAGGAAAAATTTCTTCACAGAAAGGGTTGTCAAGCCCTGGAACAGGCTGTCCAGGGAAGTGGATGAATCGCCATCCCTGGGTGTGTTTAAAAGCTGTGTACATGTGGGGCTGAGGAACATGATTTAGCAGTGGATTTGGTAGTTAAGTAAATGGTTGGACTCAACCTTGGAGGTCTTTTCTAATATAAATGATTCAAGGATTCTATGTTCCACCCTTTTTGTACCTGCAGCATTCAAGCCACATTTATACCTGTGCTTGTATGCAAAGAATGAAACTTTCTCTATACTTATTTCAAGCTGATGGTCAATACCCAAGGTTTGGTGTTCAGACCCAAGTTGTCTGAAAAGACACTACAGATGAATATTAAGAGACCTAGATGGTGTCTTCCTTTTCTTTCTCTCTCTTGCAGTAGTGCAGGTTCATGTCTATTATGGGGCAATAACTTCACAGTTATTGAACAGGTCTCATAAGTTTCAGATTCAGTTTGAGTGCATTGTTTTGGTTTTTAGTAGTTCCTTGAGCTCAGCTGATCTGCCCTTTTGGGTCTGAGGACTGAACTCATTCCTCAGATGGAGGGTCTTTCAACAGATGGCACTCAGCAACATGACTGCATTTCAGAAAAGAAGGTAAGGGTTTCCTTACAAAAAGGAATCATCCAGCTTTATCTACGGAAAATTTAAGAGGAAACTGTACTGGGCCTGATAATTCATCACCAAATGTATATCTACAGGTTTGAAGTAACCTTCTTCTGGTCTGACTTTCTTTGCCAAATCCTTGGGGCAGCATCATGAGATGTATGACCCTAACACAGAATTTGGCATCTTCATACATAGGTGACTCCATAACTGACAAAGTTATGTAGTACTTTCATTGTGCTCCCTTCTGCTATCTAGAATAATCCAGCTGGGATTATCCATCAGGATAACCCGTGTGAGGGACAGGCCTGCGGAAGTGTTGGGATGGTCAAGTCTTTTAGGTTATCAGTGCACGTGAATATTGGTTTTGCCAGAATCTGTCACCTCATTTCCATTAATGCAGAGTTAAATTTTAACAGCAGGTGAACTCGTGTTTACCAAGGTAGTGCCTGCCCTGTTGGCAGTGCTGAGAGATTCTTAAGTACTCAGTAAATCAGTGAAATTTTCTGAACAGTGGGAAGTTTCGAGGTCATTAACAAAAGATGCATGTTAACTAGCAGCTGCAAATTAATTAGAAAAATAGAGTAGAAATAGCTTTTTTTATTTCTTCTGCATACTGTCAACCACTCTGCCTACAGCAGAGATGGTCAGTGCTCCAAAATGTCCACAGCATTCAAGATTGGAATACTCCAAACCTTGCTTTAGCTTTTATGTCCTGCAGTGACTGCTCCCAGAGTATTATGGGTCAGAGTTGCCTGCCTTACGATTTTCTTCCCTGTCAGTTTTCATCTCACGCATACCTGGGGAGTCTGTGAACACCTTTCAGTTGTGCATGAGCCAGGATGACCACATGTCTGTCTCTGATCAGGGTGCAGACTTGCCAAATGGGCTTCATTTGTGCTGTGGCCACCATCCAAAAATAGGCAAATGAGATCAGGGAAGGCAAGGTAAACAGCATTAAACGTGTAATGATACCAATTAACGAGCGTTTGCCTCATGCTTTGGAATATGGGAAACCATTTCACAAACCTGCTAGGCTTGTGTTTGAACAATAACTGCCTACTTCCTTTTAAAGGGAAACAATCTTACTTTATTTCAGTTTTCTGCTTCTAGTAGTGTCAGCTTCTTTAATTATTGCTATTTAATTATGTCTTAGCATTTGAACTTTCCTCATTAACCTTCATCAGAGTGAGGCACCTAAGATAATGCAATGGCAAAGCCAACATCTTGTGTGGTGTTTTTTTTTTCTCTTCCCGCCGCCCCCTTCCCAAATCTCTGGAATTCATTAATTGAATGTTAGAGCATCTGGGCCACTTAAGTATTCAAATCATGCAGCAACATGGGTAGTGTTAGCCTGCTATGGCTCAATAAACCTCTCATTCTCTTGTTCACGGTTCATTTGAATTTTGCAGAAAACTCTGGGGGGAAAAAAAAAAAAAATGATGCATTCAAATAAAAATGGTGCAGATAATGGTAGGAGGAGATGAAGAACTCAGGCAAATGTTTACCTTAAGCACTGTGTCTATGTGGCACTGTCATCCCTCTAATTGAAAAAGGGAATGGGCTTTAGAGCAGAAACCCACAACCCAGGCTCTAGTCCTGTATGACCTTCAGCTGTCACTGTAGCTGTCCTCTGTATCTGAAAGCAGAGGTTTTATTTTATGCTGGTAAAGTAGCAGAGCCTAATTTCTTATTTGAAAAGTGCTCTAAGATCCTGGGAGGAAAGCTATAATAAAAGTGCAAAATAAAACTATATGTGGCAGTATTACTCCTGATTCTAATGGATTTTAGTAGGATATTTAATCCCTTTATCTACCATGAATAGATGTATTATCTATAAAAGAAACTTTAAGCTGTTTCACTTCACTTTGGTAACACCTTGGCAATGCAAATCTGCCTTAGGAGTGTGTCTCATGACAGTGGAAAATGAAAGTGCAGGAATAAAGTGTAATAACTGTAATGGGGATTCTTTAATGCAGTTCTTGGACCCAGACAGGACTTCTGTAGTTTACCCCCAGTTCTTTGCTTTCCACACCACACAAACCTGGCTTACCAAGCCATTTGTCCCTGGGAGAAAATTAACTCTATCCCAGCCAAAATGAGGACAACAGCATATTTCCAAGGCCTGGCTTGGATTAGACCATCATGAAATGAAATGTAGACGGTGTTAAAATTAACAGAACTGTATCTGTGAATTGAGCTGAGGTTTTACTTGGATCCCTCAGCTGTAAAACTCCCATGTGAAAGCAGAAGCACAATGATGCTTTTGTACTGAGAATTGCTCGAGGTAAAGTATGGATGTGCTAGCAAGAGGAAAGGGCTGATCTTTATTTCACAGAGTGAGAAGGGTGGAAGAGAGTAAACTGCAGATTTGTTGTAGCTAAACTTGAGCTATTTATGTGAGCTGTTCAGGTTGGAGACTCCGTGCTTGCTTTGCAGTCAGTGCAAGGAGACTGGAAGCTGCAGAGGGTGCCTGATCCCACTAACACCTGCTTTTCTCTCTGGAGCTGCTTGGCTCATTACTTAAATACTTAAAGCCAGGTGGGATGAAACCTGGTTGAAAGCCAGGGTACCAGAAGGCAGTTAGATGGCTGCCTCCTCCTCTATCATCTAAATCCCACGGATTCAAAAAGGACAGAGGTGTTTGAGTATCATCTTGAATATGTTCCTGCCTGGTCTCTTTCCTGCAGCCTCAGGACTTCCTTTATCAGACTTTGTTCTCCTATATTTTTCCAGGGAAACAGAAGAACTCTCCACTCCTTTGCCTGAGGCTACAAATTACTTTTTTTTTTTTTTTTTCCTCATGTAACTTTAGTCGTTAGTGTTGGCAAAGGGGCTTCCACATCAGCTTGGCTCTGTGCTGTTTGGCTGCTGGGACCGATGTACAAACCTCACCATTGTCAGCACAATAAAGATATCCAAGGTTTCTACCTATAAAAGTCAAGCTAAATGGGAAAGATAGTTCTCCTTTGCATTTAGGACTCAAGACACAGTGCCTGAGCCAGATATGGTTATGGGTTGCTCAGTAATGCAGTGAAACTTCTTTACCTTTCTTCAGGGATAAGTGTAGTGTTGTGCTTTTCAGTGGTCACATCAGGTTTTTTGACGGTGTGCTGGCATTCCT
>NW_008628894.1:90770-110415 GCF_000691845.1 Merops nubicus
GCTCATATCTGCTGCAGAAGTAGCATCCCTACTGAGACTGTCACTGTTTCGTTTTGACTGCTTGTTATTTCTCACTGGGTTTGGTGATGTTTTGGATTTTCCAAGGACAGGTTGTTCTTCTTCCAGTCCTTGATAATTAAGAGCTTGGAATAGATGTTTATTTTGTCTCTCTTCTTTAGAGTTTGCAATATGTATTTGTTGAGCTTCAGTTAGATGCACATTCACCCTCTCTCCATCCACAGATAACTGAATGAAACCTCCCTTCCAGAAACCTTTGACCTTGTCTCTACAAAGATATTCCATTACCCTGAAATGCAAGAAGCTGTCAAAAACCAGGCTACTATACTACTTTCCTTTCGTTAAGAACTTAATTCTTCCCTTTTTAAACAGAAGAAAACAGTATTATTTCCTCACCTTCTCCTTTTTTCCCCCCTCTTTACTTGTCTGAAGCTAAAGTGGAAAAGGATGGAAGAGCCATGAGCAATGTAAAGAAATGACAGACTGCTCTGTGTCACTGGCTCTGCAGGATGGGTCACCAGTTGGAGACATTAGCCTCTTACCGTTCATTCTCGGTGTTTTGGATTTTTTATTTGTCTTTACTGTTATTTATCCATGTAGAGACACACATTTTTTTGACAATCACAAGGCAGTAATTCCACATTTGTCAAAGAGAAAATGAGATAATCATCGTGTGGCCTGGTATTACTGGAAGGGCAGATTAGATTTGCTCTAAAACAGTGGCATTTTGTGGTTACTTTTATGCTCTGTAAATAGAGGAAGAGACAGATTGAAGAGATTACAAAAAATTCCATTTCAAGTCACTGGGGAAGCAGGTAACCTTCAGATCTGAGCTTTGCATAAGAATGCAGTGGAAGAGAGAGGATTTCTATTAACACTGCCAGCTTCTTTAAAAAAATATACTGTCTGTCACTCTATATCAACCTTCCCCTCTGCCTGTTTTCTTCTTTCCGCCCACCTTGTCCCCTGGCAGTGCCATTAGAGATGAGCCAGTGACTCAGGGCACTTCCTTAGCTGAGGCAAGTAGTCACAGTTCCATTGGCTTCAATAGAGCGGTAACAATTTATGCTGGCTGAAGGATGGTCCCTCACGGTTTGAATCTGCCCCAGTGGTTTGTTTTTTTTTTTTTTCTGCAGAACTGGGATTTTGTTTGGTTTTCTGTAGAGACAGACAGTGCTTGTAAAATTTTTACCTGCATCTGAAGTTTGAGTCTGTTCCTGATTATGGTATTAACTTATTTCCAGAATGGTTAAGATTCAAAAGCTGAGTAAACTTTTAACAGTAGTTCTGGCTTATAATAAAATATCATAGATTTCTTTTTTCTGAAATCAACAAATAATAAAAAAACCTAGTTGTCAGAATCTGGGAGGCAATGGCTGGGGAAGGATATCTTTCTGTGTACCAAGCTTTATTTCATAGGTAGTCAGTAGTAACTATTGCTGGAGCCAAAGCAGGAGGCTATATGGACCCTTGTCTTATCCAGATCATGTGTCATCAAATCAGATTTTTATTTTCCTGTTTATGCTTAGATTGTGGAAGAGATGTAATATGCTGTCACAAAACTAGCAGAATTTGAGGAAGGATTGTGAATTTATGCAGAACAAAACCCAGTGCATGTCTCATTTCTTTAGGAAAGAGCAAGAATCACCACTGTAAAAGTATCCTGATAATATTGATTGCTTTCATGTCTATCTTTGTACTTGAGCTGTCTACTTGCATAGGACTATTTCAAGAGCAATAAATGAAATCAGATCATTGTCTATCATGCTTGCTTATACCCAGTGCAAAAAAAAATAAATGGATGGTCTTTTCCATCTCTGTTTTAACTAGGTTTAAATACTTTTTTTTATATGCATAGGAACCACAGATGGAACATTTAATTTTCCAAATACTTCAGGTGATGACCCATGTTACCCAGATTCATCCTATTTAACTAGCTTCTAGTAACTTTTAACCTTCTGAAATGAACCACCAGTTTTTGACACTGATCTGCACCTAATGCACCAGGTTATTTGAATTCCCAATTGAAGTTTAGCTTTACCTTCTTGTTAGCCACAGAAATTTCAAGTAGTAAGACAGTGCTGTGCTTGGCTAGTCCGTAAGCACACAGGGGAATTATGGATCTATTGAAGTCAATGACAGAATTATCTTTTTGTCCACATTTTCATGCTTAGCGAGAAGTACCACTTACCTGAAAGCCCTGAGAATGTAAAAAGGCAAGATGGGCAGCTAAACATGGGAAAGGGAACTGAAGGGTTAAAGCAGGCTATCATTTGGGTTGTGATGAAGCTCTGGGGCCAAAGGCCTGTGGAAACCCACACCAGCTCCATCAGTAGAGTTAGGAGGAATTAGCTTTTGATCACAATCTTTTGGATTCTGTCCCTCTTTTTGTCGAGGTTGTCTCATTTCAGAAGCAGGGAGGTGCCCCTTTTCCTTGTTGTGATGGTGTCTAGTTACCATGTTGTCTACACCTCTCCAGATTTTGCTGTCCGAGTATGATGTAAGTAGTGGATCTCATGAGAAGCCAGGTATCTATTTCTGGATCACCCTCTTCTGTCACAGGACTTTTTCATATAATTGCTTGGCCTAGCTGTTGTTGTATTAGGTACCTTATAAGGTTTGCATCGCTATAACTCAGTGCTTGCCATGTAAAAAACACTTTTACACTTCCTCACTTAAAAAAAAAAAAAACTTTCTGTAAGCTCTGCACAAAAATAGAGCAACTGCTGTAGTTTATGTCTACTATTGAGCTTGTCAACCTTGGCAGGGTCCTGTTGAGAGGCCTCCTGGTGTCAAGTGCACTCTCTTTCTCAGTGTGAAAAGAAATTTATATTTGTAATGAACATTCCTACAGTAAAGACATGGGTGATCCATAGATAAAAACAAGGCTTTTATCCTCATAAAAGCAATACTGTGAGAGTTAATAGGAAGGGAATCTTATAACGCACAATTCAGAGTCTAACTCATCACAGGAGCCAACGGGTGCAATTCTGCCCAAATTGATGGAGTGGCTTTCATTTACCCCAACAGTGAATTTGCTACCTACCCAGCCAGACCTAATACTTTTTGACATGAATAGATGAGAGGATCAGTCCATTAATGCAGAAGATTTAGTAGCTATTTGGTGAGTTTTTGCCATCTTTGACATTTCAGAACAGAGCTTAATGATGCAGCAGTTTAGCATAAACAACCTGACTGCATAGGGACATTTCTTTTTCCTCTTTCTGATATGGTCTCCAGGCTTGGCATTCTCACTGTGTGTGTCTTGGGACAGTAGGGTCCCTTTTCAAGCACACCTACAGGACCTGCCACAGCTGTTAAGCTTTCTTTGTGAAGCAGGAGTTCTACAAGGGCACAGGTTAGTCAAGTTTTTTTTTTTTTTTGAGCTTAAAATAATCCTGTTTCCCTGGCTCCTCAGAAGATGATGTGTTTAAAAAAAATAAAATAAAAAAAAAATCCACACTTTAATAGAAATACTTTTCCTTCATTAAATTAAATCTCTAAAGCCCAATAGCATTTTCAGTACTTATATGAAAATGCCAGTGGGGATTTGAGATTAAAAGCGGTATTTTTGTACAAGTCAATGAAGATCTCAATAGGAAAGAACACTCTTCAAATATAAATTCCTCCACTATCAAGAAAGACAGATTTTCTGCTTAGGTCCTTGATAATACTTCTCCCAGCCTTGTTATGAAATTTTGTTTTCACATATCTGATATAAGGCTGTTACACATTAGCTCTCCATTTAACGAAATCTTATTAATGGTGCCTTTTTTATTATAGAGATATGCCAAGCTACTCAGATTTAATTTGTGTTTAACGGTGAACATGAGGTACTGTGACCCATTTGTATGCAGCTCAGGTTCTCTATTTCCATCCAAAAAAAGGATTAAATGGCATAATAAAAATAAAAGCAAAATATATCCACTATTGACTTATATTGGTATCACCTGGACATACACTGCCATGAAAGGCCACTACATATACGTGACCCACAGCTAAAGGAGTAGGAAAAGAATATATTAAAAAAAAAAAATTCTCAAGAAAGGCTTGGTGGTGGTGGTGTTTGTCTTTTTTTTTTTTTTTCCCCCTCCTTCTTCTGATGTTTCCTATCCATTCAAGCACAAAAAACCGAACAACTTGAGTTCTGCATTTTTGTAGATAAAATACTGAGTGATCAAGGTGCAGATTTTCAGAAAGTGCTTTCCAGTTTGTTTCCCAGTGAAGACACAGGCATAAATTTGTTTTACTAATAAATGCATGCAGATGTAAAGCCTTTTTCCGTTCAAGGATCTCAAAGCAGTGTATAAAACTAGGTAATCATTACTAGTGTTATTAAAATGGGGGAAAAATAAACCAAGAATTGTGAAAAAAAAGAGGTCCAGAAAAGTAGTGTGGGGTATGTACAGTCCCTGTGCTGAATTTGAAGGCGTCTGACCTGCTGCTTACAAGAAATCATAAGCTCTTCAGTAGTGCTATCTGTGCTTGTAAGGAGAAAAAAACCAACCAAACAAACAAACAGAAAAAGATTTAGAAAAATGGCCAACTCAAGGCACCCAAGTAGTTCATGCTTGAAGAACAAACTGAATTTGGTTCATATCTTGAAGTCTTGTGTCTTCTTATTACTGAGAAGGTGCTCTCACTCTGGATTCTCTCCTAGAATTACATAGGTAAACTGAGGATGACGGGGAAAGAGAAATAACATTTTGACACAAACCATGCAGTTTTGGTGTGTTCTAAATTTGAGCCTTCAGAGAGAGCACATCCTCAGGCTTAGAGGATTGGAAGAGGCTATGTCTTTATGCTGAAGTTACTGTTCTTTGTCCTCTGAGTCAACATCCACTGCGTTAGCTCCTAAACCAGAGCAATCATGATCCTGTAATCTAGTATTCAGGGTGTTGATATTGAAGGATAGAAAAGAAGATTCTAGTTTGTTGTGTTTAATCCTTGTACTTTAAAAATAAAAATAAAAAAATCTGCAATATAATGTGTTTATGGTACTCCTGGAAGTGTGAGTGTAATTTCAGATGCCTTCAGGCTGAGAAGGGGTTTGGCTGGGGGACTTCCCACAAAATGTACCCAGCTTACTCAGACGGGTGAGCCTGCTGAGCCTGTAATTATTGAACAACTTGGGGATTATTGCCACTGCTTTTTTACCGCTTGGTTTCTATGGTGCTTCTCCATTAGTTACAATTTGGGAATGCCTGCCAAAACTAGTGGGAGAGGCAATGGTATGTGGATTTCTGGGGGAACAAGCTAAAGGGAGAGCGCAGGTTACTTGTGAATACTGACATCTCCTGAACTAGGTGATAGCTGCATGCAGTTTTTGAAGTTATAAACTATGGACTTAAATGGGATTTAGGCTACTTTTGTTGCTAAATCTGTTTGTGGATTTATTCCTGAGTGTCTTTTCAAAGGTTATTCATAAGTTCAGTGGAAGAGCAACAAAAAGAACGCAGGATTTTTTACTTCAATCCTCATATTTAGACAATGCTACATCATGTGTCTGATGAAGGACAATGACCTTCAAAAAGTTTTCCATCATTTTAGAAGCTTTCTCAAAATTAGGGCAGTGGTCTGGGCTCAGCCTTGACAACTTCTGAAGAATCTCTCCAGGGCTCAGTTCTAAATGTCATCAGTGTGGACACGTCTGGTTTGAAAGTTTAAATTCTGCAATGATGAGAAAATCTGCTTGAACTTAATGGCATGGAAACTTTATTTTTCCTTTTCTGCCTTGGAAACATGCATTACACCAGCACTCCAGAAACAAAATTGCTTAAATCCATGCTGACTGTTGCATGCTGTCTATATGGTAATAAGTGTGGCTAATGGGAAGATAGCTTCCACAATTATTATAATCAGTAGATCAGGAATACAAATATATAGAGCAAATTAGGAGTAATCTGTTCTTCTAAATCAGTTCATAAACCGAGAAGACAGTCGTTGAAAGTGCTGACCTAGCTTTTCATTCAAATCAGGCTTATGTCATTCACTGCTAAAGCCAGCACAGTTAAATCCATCAGTTGCTGGTGTTTTTTTTCATGTGTCTGAAGTATCTCCACCGATTTTTCTTTCAAATGTTTTTGATTGGAGAACAGTATGGTTGGGTAGCGTGGCTTCCACCAGAGATGTGGATCAGACCAGCCAGAGACTGTCCCTGCAGCCTGATGGGGAAGGGGAGGCGTAAGGAGACGGAGAACAGATGTTTTGCTGGCATTTATGCCAACGATTTAGTAGCTTGTGTTGGGTGAGCTGTTTAACCCATATTTGCTTCAAGTATTCATCACTTGAATGGGCTTGAAATTGCTTTTCTCTTACTGACAAAGTGCTGCTTGAAAAATACCTGTGCTATAGCCTGAGGGATATTTGGGATAGATTATCACTCCTGTGTAATTGGGGGACACTTAGCACAAACAGGGATGTATGTGGTCCTGTTGCGTTCACTGATTAACTCCACGAGGAACCCCAAGGTTGACTGTTCGCTCTGAAGTCTACCTTTGATAAAGGGAAGCATTGTTGGATTCCAGCTCAGCCGAAGGTCATTAGCATTCTCCTGCTGTATTACATGCAGATTTTCCTGGCTCACAAGAATAGCATTACATGGAGTATGCATCCTATATCAGCAAAAGAAATGCATGCATGCAGAGACATAGCCAGGGTGTACAGGCTTATTAGATGATGTATAAACAGTTCTGTCTCTCATCTACCTTCTCTGTCCTTATTTCCCACTGACATTCCCCCTGGCTGTGTTTTCCCTTCTTCACCCTTGTGTACTTTCAACAGATTGGGGTGAGAAGGGTTGTTTTTACTTTAACTTAAAATCTGCAGCATAGTCTTTGATCTATCATCACCCTGGATTGGCTGACCCTTGGGTGCACTGAGAGTATGAGGGGGTAAATATAAACTCAACTCTGTAGCCTTGGCTCAGGAATTCAAATGTGAGATGGCAAAACTTGTAGTGAGGGGACAGTGGATACAGCACTCCTTCAAATTAGAAGGGCCAAACAGCCAAAATTGTTTCAAGTAACATAGGCTTACATGTTGAATTTTCCTCTCTCTTTGGTCAGGAACTTCTGTACCATGCAGAATATGTAAACTCAGCTCTGCTGGCACCAGGGTAATTTGGCTTTGTATGGGATTGTGTGAAAGATGGGGCAGGGGAAACACAGGGAAATGGACTAATCTTCTCTGCCCCCTTTAGTTATCTCTGTTTTTATGTTTAAATCGGGGGGAAGGGGACAGAGAGATACCACTGCTTCTGCAGGTTTAGTAAGGTGTCTACAGAGAAAACCCTGTTGCTTAAGAATGCATAATTCGTTTTCAATTGTAGTCCGTTGGATGTGGTCATCCAAATAGAGTCTCAATGGTACCAGCAATTGGCTAGTTGATTGCCAGCAGCCTGCAGTAAATAGGACAACACCCTCACAATCCTGTGTGGTATGGTCCTGGTGAAGCCAAATGCATGTTTCTGGAGATGTTTCTAGAGATTTTTTGTCGGCAATCATTGACCTTTTGTTTTGAAAAGCTGTTTCTGGCTCAAACCACCTTTGGTGTTGTCCTTTGGACATTCCAAAATAGGTAGCAGCAGGATTCTGGTGTAAGAAGCTGAAAGATGCTATGCTGATTATTAGGCTATTCTTGGGACAATAAGGCAACTCAAAGAGCTACTCTGTCAATGAGGGTCATCTTCGTGCATAAATCTTTATTTCTATTGACTAGTGTCCTATCTGGATTAGAGAGGTGCATAGATGCCATGATAATTGACATGGTCTGAAATGAAAGGACTGAATGAGGCAGGAGGATACTGGTGGGCAGGGAAGTTGTTTAAAGGTCATTGAAGTGATGTTCTTGTACCTTTTTCCATTTCCACAGGTCACATAGAGTCTGTACAGCATGTGCAGCTGGCACCTTTAATACTGTTGGACGGATAAACATCACAAACAAATTGCAAGTGGCAATGTCCTAGGCTTCAGTCTTCTTTTGGTGTTGAGTATCTCCTCAAGTTCAAGCCACTTAGACTAATCAACAAAACGTGAATGCTGATGGAAGCAGTGACAGCATCTCAGGCTGTGACATCCCTCTGTGATGTCAAGTGCTGTCTGAATTTTTCTCCCCCCCTTTTAAATTTTTTTTTTTTTTTTTTTTTTGGTAAATATCCCCATTGTGCACACTGACTCATACTTTGTATTAATGAGAAATGTAAGGCTTTAAAAAAACAATTGCACTGTAGCCTCATTACTATGAAAAATCCATTACATGAAGTAATTTGTCAAAGCCAACTGTTTAGTTGCTGTAATTTACATATTTATCAAGTTTGATTGGAATGTAATGACTTTGACTTTCTCCATTTTTTTTTAACCTTTCTAACCCTCTTTACATGAAGAGGGCATATCTTTTTTTTTAATGGGAAAGGGCAAAGCATAATTCAATTTACATTCCTTAATAAATAGACATATTAATATTTCAAATAGCTTCAATAGTTTTCCTGTTGGAAATGAATGACATTTCCGTGGTTTTGCATGGAAACTGATGTGAGATCTTATCAGTCCATGAAGATTTTTTTCTTTACCAAGGGATCTGGCTGGCAAAGAATAGACAGCACAAGACTCTGTAAAGGAGATAATGAGTGTCAAGATATGCAGTTAATATTGGATCTCCATAATTCTTGTAGTTGAAGGATCAGACACGCATGGGTTTCCAGCATAATCACATGATTTATTACGGATGATTACTTTCATTTGCCTCTGATGCTGGGAGGCTTGTGACAGAGCACCAACTAGAAGTATTATATTCCCTTGAATACAGGGCTGGAGACCCAGGAGGCTGCTAAGGACACTGATCCACATAAGCATCTTACACCCTAGTGAGCTGTTACAAGACAGATGGGGGTGACGAGAGCTTGTTGTAGCAGCTGATACTGGGAGTTGTTAAAGTTAAGCAATGTGGCACTTCTTGTTTGCAACTGGCCTCAAGTGAAGAAAAGTCTTCCCTGTGCTATGGAAAAGGCTAGAAAATGATACAGTGGCTGCAAGAACGACAGATAAAGAGCAGAATGCCAGCGCTCATCTGAGCATTGAAGCTTTCTGTGTAAGAAAATCATAAGGACATGAGAGCTGAACTGATCTGTGGTGTGCCTGTGGGTAAGGGTTCATCTGAAGGGGTCAGTTCCTCTAGAATAGTCTGAGCAAAAGCTAAAACAATGCATACAAAATTAAGGCACTTTAAAAAAATATAAACAGTAAGGGAAGATGCAAGTGAGAAATAGATTGAAATTCAGCAAAAGAAATTGCTGGCTGAGTACCAAGAAAAATATCCTCAGGGTATTGAGACAATGGAATAGTTCTCCACAGAAATTGGGTGCTGGCCAGATAAGGATGGTCTAGATGAGCTCAAAGGTCCTTCTCAGATCAAATGTGAAAGGGAATACAGATATTTTAGTGACTAACTTTGAGAGGCAGTGAGTATCAAGCAGCAGGTGGCCAGCCACAAATATAACCTACGTGACAAAAAATGATCTGCTACAGAAGCTGTGGCATGAAGTTCGTCAGCCCCTTTTCTGTCCTCTGCTGCTTCACAGCATCTCCCACTTGACATTCCTATCTTTGACGCATCCCAGCCTTTAAATAAATGATGACTGAGAGTGATCCCCTTGAGCTTCAACTTGGAGTGTGTTTTTATTAATTTATTTCTTGCTGTGCTAGATTTCTCCCCCTCTGCTTTTAAAGGCTCCTTGGACTTTAATTAAAATTCTCTATAGGCTTATTGCCTTGAGAGCGAGCACATGTGTAAATTGGTTTTAACAGTTTGCTGAATAGATATGGTTTAGAAAGCTCACACAACCTTCCAGCGTGCACGTATGCAGACAACAAAATGTGTTTTCACATACCTACCATGCTATATGGAGAGACTGCATCTCTGCAATTTATTGCTAACTACTGATGGGACAGAAAGGACAATTAGGATTGGTAGGCCCTCATGTGCACATGAAGTTAATGTGGTGCTTGCAGATGTCTTAAGAGAAGAATCACGTCTGTGCGAGGAACTGTTGTTGGTTTGATGTAAGGCAGGGGATAGACGTGGCTGGCTGGCTAGAGTGGGAGAAGGTTTTATATGTCCAGGTGGAATTTAAACATCTTTGCAATAATTGTTTTTGCAACAGAGGGGAAAATGTCATAAGGAGCATCTGAATAAGAATGGCAGCCTTACTTAATGAGGTTGGAAAGTGCCCTACCTCTGGGCATGCATCTCACCTCTTTCCTCTTTTTTTTTTTTTTTTTTTTATTTGAGGAAAGGACAAGGGTGTGACATGACTTTCTCCTGACATACTGCAGGATATGAGGTACAGGTCAAATATTCTTAGTACACCTCTGTCTGAGGTCATGTCTGTGACACTTGCTGATGCTAAAGTCATAGTCAAGAGTGAGTGGAATACATACACCTAAACAAAGTGAATTTAGGACTGTTGAGACTCCTCCCAAGCCACAGACTCCCTGACATCATGTCCCTGTGATTAAAAACTGGGAAGACTCAATGAATAAAAGCAGGGACCTGGCAGTATGTCCAGGAGAGGTCACCCCACTTCTTTGGGAAAAGGGGCCACTTTCCACCCCATCTTTGCTATCCCCCTTGCATTATAAAGAATCTGTTTCTCATCCAGATCCGATGTTCAGATCCGAATTCTGATTTTGGCCAGGCTGTGAATGTGAAGAGAGAGGCTATTCACTAGTGTCTTTTTGTTGTCTTGTGGGCTCAAGCCTCTCTCTAAAGTGTGTTGGCAGTTCCTGGAGAGGTCAGTGTCACGTTCTGAGGAGCACAGCTCTTCATGAATCTCATTTCAGCAGGTTGCTTTTTATTGACTGCTAACTCAGCTACTGAAAAACACACTGTCATAGTTCAATAAAGGCCAAAACCTCTTGCGGAACACCTTGCACGTCCTGCCTGGGATCACTGCTTTCAAGCCAGGTCTTGTATGCTGAAGGCTTTATTCTGCTTAACCCTCTCAGTCCTCCTTCCTCTCAGAGAGTGTCCAATACAAAGAAAACCAAAGACAAAACAAACACTAAACCTGAAACAAAAACCCCATAACCCAGTTTTGGCCACCATTTCATACTTCTCCACCTTTTTTTTTCCCTCCAGTTTTCCTCCCGTTGTACTTTTTGCCTGCTTCTGAAGTGAAAAATGAGGCATAGACATAGTGAGTAGAGGTTTTCCAGTTACAGCTCCACAGAAACATCTTTCCTGATTTCAGCATATTGTTGTGCAGCTTGTTGCTTCCCTATTATTTTATCCATTGGCCTTGGGAGGTTAGAGATGCTGTACTAGTGGATTCTGGAGTTGCATCTCATGGTAACTATAGGTGTCGTTTTTGGCAGTGACTTTTTTGGAAGGACCCCTGAGCCACGGGGATGTGGCCCCACATCTCAGAAGAACCAAGTTTGGAGCATAGCTCTGCTGGGACTCTTGATTCTGTTCTGAAAGATACATGGTTTTGCTCAATTTTTATATGGGAAAATCTACGCTGAAGTTAATCGCAGGCAAATCCACAGTAAAACTGGAAAGAACAGAATAAAGGTGTCCTGGCTGCTCCTGTAGCTGCTGGACTACTCTGAGTGGTTGGTAATTCCCTCTTTGCTATCTTGGCTGAAATTCTGACATAAATTATTCTCTTATCTTTCAGGCCATGCATACTTGTAGCAAACAACCATTGCCATAGCCCTTTCCACTGGAGAGAGCTGATATAGAATTGCTTTATAACAGGCCCTAGCAATATCTTTTGAATCCCTGGATTTTAAAGACAAACTGAAAAGATACCCATGTAATGGTAGCATTGCAGGTAGAGATGTCTTGCATCTGAATATTTTATTTCTATCCTTTTGCATAAAGTGAAGGTTACTGGCATGGTGAGCCTTTCTAGAGGGATGGTGGTTATGAAAGGGGAGAGCAAGACAGGTACCAGTTAATATCAATTCCTTCCCTTCGAGATGAGCTCTGCTTCCTTTGTAGCTGCAGGAAGCTCCTTCATGTTTCTACCTTATCTTACTGACGTGGGGTTGTGGAGAACCATTCAGAGAACCCTGTGGAATGGCTGAAGATCTTTATTACTGTCACTGATGGTAACTGGAGAAGTGCTGTTACCTGCATAAGCAACTGCATTTTTATCTGGTGTAAAACTTTCAGAGAGGGATAAATAGAATATGTTTTGGTTTATTCAGTTTGTAATTTGATGTCAACATTGCAAGGAAAAAAAAAAATGAGATGATTACTGTAGCTTAAAGTTCATGCATTCAAATACAGATGGGCGAGTTCTGACTCTATGGAATTTAAGGAAATAGCATTGAAAGACACTCAGATTAAATGAAGACTTTTAGCAAATTGTGGCTAGAATGTTTTTGGCTTAGTGTTGGTTTTTATTCTTTTCTTTTCCCTGCAGGTAAACTTCACTACCTTCTTGTTCTATATCATCTGAAGGACACATGCATTTTCTGGGATTTTGGGAATGATTTCTGGGGTTCTGGGATTAGACATCAAATTTAACAAGATGATATATAGCTTTGAGGAGACACATTTGATGTACCACTTAGCCTTCCCATAATTTACTGCCTTCCTCTGGTCTCTGGAGGGCAAGGGGTTTATCTACACTCCAGCCTGACTTTATAAATAGCAAAGCAGGAGAGGGAAAAAGAAATCAGGCTGGGGACCTGCCTGCTAAACCGTTATGCTATGACGGTGATGCAGGTAGGTGACATTAAATGCTACTGTCTGCATCCTTAATTGTGAGTTGTCATCACCTTGGCTGTTTGAGGATGTTAATGTGCTTTTCATATTCCAAATTTCTATTCTTATTCATAGGATTTGTATGTTCCAACATTCAAATGCATATGTATAATTTAAAAACAAAACCTCAGGTTTTTGGTGAGTGGGTTGGATTTGTTTTTTTTTTTTTTTGATGGAGATGAAGATGGAGGAAGGATGTGAGTGTACCTTGACTGATTTTGCACACAGTTAATTTTCCTGCCTTAGAAGTGTAACAAGCTGCCAGTATCAGAAAGCCCAAACGGCAAAATGGTTGCTTCCGAGATGTAGTGAAGATGAAAACCAAACAAGTGGGGCTGGGAGGTAAGAGGGATCTGGCTTTATAGTAGTTTGCTATTTCTGATTTTTCAAACAGCTCTGTAGTGTTGTTTGATCTATGCTTCAGCATAATTTCACCAGGAGATATCTCTGGCCTTTTGCTTTACAGTCAGATCCCTTTGCTGGGCTAATATGATGAAAATGCAGTCAAGTATTAACATCAAAACTGTTTATGCAAGCTCCCACTGCATGGAACCCCTCCAAAATACTCAGCAATTGAGGGAGGGAAGGCAAAGGGAGGAATGAAAAACAAGAGCTGGATAGAAATAATGCCTGCTCTGGGATTTAAATAGGTCAAGTCATTTCAATAAATAGGAGCTAGGCTGTTGATATATGCCTGTCTACTTAAACTGTCATCAAAGTTCACTTAGCTGTGTTCCAGCAGAGATTTCTGGCCCTTAAAGAGAGCGGAAGGCATTGTTACAGAAGACTTTCAGAGGGAACAGGGAGGAGAAACAAATATCCAGGCAAGGAGATCACCCAAGTATTACAATTTTGGATTCTAGGTGGCACTGACAAGTGTTGATAACTCTTTCAGCATCTACCTTCAGAACACTGAGCCCCACTTTCTTATTCTGCCCCTCTGTTTGTCCCTCTGGGTCAGTCACGCATGGCATAGGTCTGAATGTTCTTTTTTCACTTTTTCTGTTGGAATATATTTAATTTCCTTTGAACAAGAGCAAACCCAAATCCCAGGGTCTCTGAATAAGAGGGAGTTATAGAGGGGGAATACAATGAATGTCTTAATCCTGTGTCACCCTGTCTTTGAGACACTGTGTTACATTAAATTGATTTTGCAAATGAAAGCTAGAAGCTAAGCAAAAGCCACCAATCTATTTTGCCTAAAGATGATTTTAGTGCGCTTTATGTTCCCCTAAATGACAAACCAATTTGTTACCTGCCTACATAAACATTTGCCTATATTAGCACCAGAAATGTTTTATTTTTATTAGCCCAAACTTTATCTTTTTATGAAGACACAGGGGCCCAATAAAATTAGTGTGCAAATATAATACCCAATTTGCATTTTTCCATGGTCAGCAGAAAAGCTGAGCAAAATCAATTTGATATTAGGTCAGCATATACATCAATAAAGCATATGCACACACAGGACCATTGTAATGGTCCCTGTAATTTCTATGCTGCCACAGTAAAGAGATTAAATAACATTAAATGCTCCAAAATAGCTTTGCTTTTAAGAGGAATGTAAAAAGAGAGACTTTGGCATAAAATGGGCAATAAAGGATAATAGTTGCACAATCTCCAACTTTAAAACATTGTGACAATGATCTCAGAGTCAGGCTTCTTGCTAAACAGCCCCAATTCAGCAAAGCTCTTATGCCAACACAGACATTTAAGCACATTTTTAAACACAATAGAAGTCCATCAGACAAATCACGTATTTAAGCACCTGACAGAGTCAGGACCAGAACCTGGATGAAAATCCAGAGCTTGGGTGGTCTGAATCCAGTTTTGACCATTACATGCAGGACTGCTGCTGAGTAGATCTGGGCACAAGTGAGGCTTTGCTAAACAAAACCCCTCTGCACTCCAGGTGGGACTATCTAAACACGTGGTAAGTGTGGTGAGTCAATAAGCAGTGAGGGGATCTTGTAGCAGTGCTTCTGTTGAGCAGACCTGACCTTCCTCTGGCAGCCAAGATACTGGTGCCTCCCTTTCCATGAAAAAATAGATAGGAATAGGCGTCCAACTTCCAAAAACTGTAGTCCACACTTTACTCATCTCTCTGTAGCACTAATGGCATAATTTTTACCTTCTGTGCCACTTAGTTTCTTTGTATGGTTTAAGCCAACTCTAAGAAGGCAAAAAAGAAAAGCTTGTGTTTATTTGACCTTGCCAAACCCAGCAGAATTTGGTAGTGACCAAAAATTGTGTTCTTTTGCACTCTGTCTTACTAAGATGTGCACTCTTACCTGAAATAACATTTGTGACCAGAAGTAACAAAACTAAATGACATCAGGTACTAGTCTGGTCCCTTGGGAAAAGACAGAGGGCAGTAAATGCTGCTCAGATTGGATTTGCTAAAGCAGGTTAATGTGGTAGAGACTAGGCAGTCAGGACAGCAACAACATCAGTGTTTGCTTTGACACAGATGTTACAGTTCTGTTGGGCATAGACAAGCCAAGACAGCACAGTGAAGTGTAATGCAATATTTTTTTTTTTTTTTTAATTTCCTCTGTGGAGTCTTTAAGTTGCAGGGTTTTGAATATAAAATTCTGCAACAGCTCACCTCATACTGCAAAATACCTGAGAAAGGAAGACAGGGTGGAATTTATTTGCAATGGTTACACAGTTCATGAAAACAAGTGGGTATTTAAATAAAATTATTTTTTTGGGCATATGTTTTTAGGGTGATGGGTTTCCATTTCTTCTGGTCAGAGCTTTCTGGTCTTCCACAGGTGGAGTGAAATGTGGGAGGGGAGAAAAGCAAGCTTGTCCTGGTACTTTACACCAATTTTGAAGTCCTCTGTTAAGGAGTGGAATTTACTTCCAAGTTTGCCTGATGGGCACTAGTTAAAAGCTTTTAGAAGTAGACTTTCAGTATCAGACTTGCTCATCCTTTGTACTCCATCAGCTTGAGTACTTATTTATGAAGTCTCATTGTTACCATACCATACAAGACTTAAAGAAACCATGAATTTGCAGTCTCTCTGCAGTCTGTTTCGGCTTTGATGTCATAGCAGGAAAGATCCTGGATGTTAAGTTCTTCTACCCCACTTCTGCTATAGCACTTCATTTTGGTAGTGCAAATAGGATCCATAAATTTCATGTTTCTGCATGACTTTTCTACTTATTATTAAGTAAGTAAAAATATTGTCATATTCATGTTTTTCTAGTAGCATAAAAATGAAAATGGCTAAGTGAATTTGCTGCCTTCCCATGAAGGCTTAGATTTTGATCTGTCTATGTTTTCAGTAGAAAGTGTTTTCTGTGGGACTCTGTTCTAGTTGCACTAGTGTAATATGTAATCGAGAGTGGAAATTGCTGTTTCCTGGGTGAGACCTGGGGGGTGTTGCCAGTGGGATTGCTTTAAGTGGTTGGCTTGTACATGCTGTAGCCCTAGAGAAGAAGCAACATGAGGGCCAAACAGCACAAGTGGTGTTTAGAGGGCAATTTGAGTTATTTGTTTGCAGTTAATTTGGTTTCTTTTCAGTGTGACATTTGCTTGGTGTTTATTGTGGTAGCTTTAAAGCCAGAAAAGATGTTGAGCTTAGTGCTTTTTCTGACTAGCACCGTAGATTTTCCCAGCTTTGTCCAAGGGAATTCTCCTCAACGGAGCAACAGGATGGTGGTAGGTGAGTAAGCAGACTACAAGTGGCAGATTGTTTAGGTCCCAGTCAGAACCTAAGTCCAGGCAAATATCATCAGTGGTGATGGTAGGGGTAAGCTTCAGAGAGAAAAGAAAAGATTGAGTTCAATCTTCAAGATCCTTTTTGGAAGAGAAGATGATGAAGAAATAACTCCAGAAATCTACAAATTTCCTCACTTGGAAAACTTTTTCATCAAATACTTTCATTTTTAAGATTCAATACTATAGCAGTTGGAAGGGTAGAAGGGTTACCACAACAGGATAATTCTCTGCATTTCCACAACTGACAAAGTTGTGGCTAAACGGAGTGTGCCTTTCTGTCATTTTCCTTAAGTGCTTTTGGCATCAACTGAGCAAAGCCCTACACTTGTAACCTTTTTAATTTTGATTGATCTTTTCAATTCTGAAGTAGAAAATAGGATGTGTTTTCAATGTACCATTTGAATTAAAATATGAAATGGTATTTGTAGTTGTACCTATTAATGTCTTGGTGTGATAACCTTGGACAGTGGCCAGATACCCACCCAGGCACTCCCTGTTCTACAAGATCCTTCAGGAGAATCTGGTCTGGCACAGGGTCCTCCATAGGCTGTAGCATGTTGAATATTTGCCCCAGCCTGGTCTTTCCACAGGGCTGTTGGGTATCTCTGCCCCAGCAGCTGGGGCACTCCCTCTCCTCCTCCAACCCTGGTGCTCACGAGGTTGTTTCTTTCTTTTTTCCCCACTCACTCCTCATGGCCTGCGTGCTGCTTTTGCCCTTCCTTAAAGGCACTTTCAAGGAGGCATCACCACCTTGGCTGTGGGGCAGGGATGTGCCCTGAGCTGGGGCTGTGGTGGAAGCCCCACTGCTGTCACCTGGGCATGGACACTCACTACAACTGGTAAAGAACAAAAGAACACAAATAATCTTTTTAAAATGCTGGCTGCTGTAGCCTCATCACAGTTATCTTTCCTTTAACTTTTTGTGCAGCCTTTCACATTGCATATAAAAGCATAGAGAGGACAGTGCTGTTGCTGTTTGGACTTAGCAAGTGTTTAGAGCTTGTGTGTGCCCATAAATACTTGCCATTCCTTTCATCACAGGGTGTTATGGAGACCGAGACAAGTGTGTGAGGCTGGATCACACAATTTCCAAGACCATTATAACCACAGGTTATAATGTCCTGGGTTAGGGTTCAGGCTGGGAGCCCAGCCTATAAACAGTGCATGCCCTGCACCAGCCGGGTTCAAAGTCCCCACCTCAAATTCTTAGCTGTTATGGTATTAAGTATGAGCTAGTCTTTGGTTCGTGTCGGAAGCCCTTGGTGTACCTTGTCTCATAAGCTGTCTAATGGGTGCCCATGTTGCCCCATACCTCCCCTTCCCCTGTTTTCAGAGTAGCTGAGCTGTGTTTGAAGAGGACCTGCAGAACTGAAAGCTTGTCAGGCAGTTGAGTTTTTTTCCCTTATGTTCACAGAGTCTTGTACTTGGTCAGGGACTTCACTCACCAAAGCAACTGTTACCGAATTCACCTACATTTAGGAAACACTACTGAATTTTTTAGGCTTTCCAAGCTGCATTAAAGACAGATGTTTTTCCAAAATGTTAACAGAAACATGTAAGAATTGTTTGGTTTTTTGTGCAGATGCATCCAAACACTGAAAATTAATCTTAAAGTTAACAGGTCACATTATTGCATCCAGCCCAAATACCAGAAGAAATACAGTGTTATTACACATGTCCCATGTTTTATTGTTTCTGTATGAATAATGCAGAATACTGCTTAAAGAAAAAGATTTATAAAGGTATTATTGGGCTTGACAAATGTGGAGGAAATGTTTGCTCCAGGAAGATGGACAGCTCGCTATGCTTGTGCTCATTTTGAGCATTGCATGTCTAGAAGGCTGGGTACTATGGAAAGGACAGTACACTGCAAGGCTGTGCATTCACACTCTGAAGCAAATGCACTGGGCTGGAAAGTGAGTGAAGTTGCTTGGCTCTGAGTGGAGGATGGTAACCTGGTGCTCCTCCATCCCCCAAGGAAGCAGGCAAGGGAGGTCCTGATTAGCACCCAGTGCCACATGTCCCATTGACTCCAAGCAGCTTTGCACTGAGCCCTAAATTGAGAAAATTCTCCTCAGTTCCAGAGAAGAATGAACTAATGATTTTAGCAAGTATTATGGAGAGTAAAGCATAAATAGCAAAAATATTGCAATTAAAACCAAAACCAGAGCTACAAACTAATCATCTGACCCAAAGATTTCCTAAGCAAGGAGGTGTTCTGGTTTCAAACGGTGGCAGTCAAGTTGCAGAGCATCGCTTCTGTGCTGAACCATTGCCCCTTGCCCCTCTACTATAATGCTGATTTTCCACAAGATGAGGAAAACTCCTCTCCTCTTGCAAAAGTGATCCCAGCCTTCTCCTTTTTCTCTTTAAAGCTGGTTTGCGGATTTATCTCCTTCCTCCCACACTACTTACTTAATGCTAATGCAAATTATGTGAGGTGGTCATCCACCTCTAGCTGATGATGGTGTTGTGTTCCTTTTTGTTGCCTCCCACATTTCCTCTGGAGACAGAATTGACCCCCACCAGCTGCCATGTTTGTCAGAGATGTTCTTTTTTTTTTTTTTTGTTTTTTTTTTTTCCTCTGGGGCTCAAAACCACCAGAGTGGTGAAGTTTGAGTAAGAAAGAATGAATGAATGGCTGAGATACAGGGCGAGCAGCTGTAGGACATTTAGAGAAGCTAAGGAAGTAAAAAAGTAACCTGCTGAGATTGTCTCCTGAGAACAAACAAAAATATATGGATTATTCCTGTTGTGCTGTTAGATGTTATTTACTGTGGGGGAACTGAGCATTTCTAAGAATTCAGGAAATTAAAAAAAATAACTCAGGTATGGTCTCAAGGACTCCCAAACATCTTTGAAATTAAAAGTCTATATTTGAGTATATACATAATGCATCTGCCTAATTAAAAAAAAAGAAAAAAAAAAAAAAAAGCTTGGCTTTAGTTTCCAATCTCCTTTCAGTGTGTAAACTTTCATTTCAAAACAAAGATTTAAACTGTCTCTAGCAATAGGATCCTGCTGTGTTTAGTATTACCCCTGCTGTGTGTGCTCTGATCTAGATAAGACGTCTAACTGAGGTTCTGAACTCTTATGGTCTTTAAAATTCCCAGAACCCATTTT
>NW_008628894.1:110426-146841 GCF_000691845.1 Merops nubicus
GTGTAATTTTTATTTTCTGTTTATTAAATGCAAGCGCTGCACAAACAGTAGAAAAGATCCTGCTTGAGCCACGTAGTTTACAGCTGAAGCAAGTGGCCAAAGTACTGTGGTTTCAGTACTGGGGGATTAATTCATGTTAAGTTCAGAGCAATTTGGATCTATGTGTCCCTTCCACCTATCTGTAATTTGAAGCAAACTTTCATGCCCTCACTGGAGAAAGCTGCTGGATTTAACCCTGGTTTCTTTTCCATACTTTGTTGATTTTGAACATCTTTCAGTCAGGGCAGATGCAGTCCGTAATAGTTAAGAGAATTTAAACAAAACAAAACAAAACAAACCCCAAACAAACAAACAAAAAAACCAACCCACACAAACCCAAACCTCAAAACACCCTAAACCAGAGCCTAATAAATGCAATTTGTTAGCACTTTACTGCTCTTTGGCACTGTTAAGGCTTATATAAAGTGTAATGCAGGGTGCAATTTGCTTTAGGTCGTGAATGGACCCCCACTGTTGTTCTTGTTGCCATAGGGGGACATTCATCACCAGTGAGAGAGCAATTATAGTGCAGTTAAACTTGCTGCAGTAAATCCTGGTTTTCAAAAAGAGAGCTAACTTTGTTGTTCCAGGTTTGGCTGCACATCATTAGTTTTGCAGCCCTTGTGCAGTCTGCTATATGGCCTGGTATGGAGACTCGGTGACGCTGCCTCCTTTAATTATAGATTGTGCTTATTTATAATGTATGACCAATTTTAATAAAAGGCTATGCTTTAAAAATTAATGGCCCTTTGTTCCTACATATGGGACCCAGTTTAAGGATCTTTCTCTCTCTTTTTCCCCTCTGTCCCTTGCCACCCCCTTCTGCTGCAGCAAACCTGCGTCCGGGGGCTGAACAGAAAGTGGTGTTCGTCACTGCCCGAGTCCACCCTGGGGAAACACCATCTTCCTTCGTGTGCCAAGGTGAGTGTCCGCATGGAGATGGCAGATCTGGTGAGATCTGACTTCCTATTGCTGCGTGTACTGGGGTTGCATGGCTTTGGATCTGATAGAAGGCTGAGTTCACACAGCAGGTTTTTTTCCACAGTGAGGAAGTTAGCATAATCTATCACCTCTACCCACCTGCCTGTCTTCTTAGAGGAAATAAGAATATATTATCTCTGAGTTGTGAGTGTTTGCTGGACTTGTTCAGAATTGGACAGCAGGCTCTGAAGCTATTCATGAAAAACTGACTCGCTCGTACATACGCATTGTGATCATGTAAGGGTCCTTTTCTTAGGGAAACAGGCTGGAAAAGCTCCGGGAGTGGTTCTCTGTTAAGTGTTTATGTTTTCTCGCTGTCTACTATCTTCAGCTTCTTTTCCACCACAAAGCATTTCCCCGATTTAATTCTGAGAGGCCTCTATTTGTCAGAAGCTGCTGCTCTGAGGAGCATAGCTCCCAGTGGCTGGCAGCTGTTTCCTGCACAAAGCATTCTTGCTAAAAATAGAAAGCAAATTGCCCAGCTCATATTTAGAAAGAGCTGTAAATCTCCAGCTTGTGGGTACAAATAAATAAATAATCCTGGCGCGTGTTCATAGAACTTCATTGTATAGCTCTGAAATATTGTATTTATGCTAGGTGTGTGAGTTTCTGCGGTGCTAAATTGTTGATGAGATAAATCAAAGTAACTTCCCTAAAGCCAAGGCAATATGCTAATTTACTACATCTGCTTGGATCTGGCTCTGCCTAGCCAATGAGTTGCATCAATCAAGCATATGCAGAGTTTATTATGTTGGCTGCTTGTAATGCCACAGATTGGTTTGTGACTGACCCTGTCGGTACCTAAAGACCTCAGTGGGAAAGGTCTTGGCACAGTTTCATGGTCTTCTCCATGTGTTCCTCCTCCCGGCAATGTCCTGTGTTTGGCATCTCTCTAAGGCAAAAGGTCAACAGCTGTCCCTTCAGCTGTACTAGCCCGATGGGCTAACAGGACACTGGGCCACTTCTTGTGGCCTGTTGAGTAGCAAAGGTAAAACCCTTCCTTTAATAAAACTGTGCTTCAGACTGAGAGCAGGAAAACTCAGCAAGTTAAGTTTCCCATCTCCTGTGGTGGCACGGTCGATGTAGGGCATTATAGTACACATGATGCTTGTTAATGACTATGGATTTTTAATTGGATGCTTTGATTCTGTTTGTGGCTGCTGGCACAGCCCTGTGAAATGAGGGCTGAGGCATGCTGCTGAAGTGGTACTTTGGAAATTATGTTATTTTATTTTGATAGTGGAGAGTTTATTCAAAAGCCTGGGGGGGGGGAGAGAATGTGAAAAAACGGGTTGCACATTTAGCCTAGTGAAACAACTGGGTGGAAGTCATGCTCTGATTGTCTCAGAGAAACTTCATGTTTTTTAAGAAAAAAATGAAACAAAAAGAGAGGCTGGGGAAATAAGAGAAAGGAGGGATTGGTGTTGGAGAAGCACATCAGAAACTTGCTGTGACTGCAGTTATAATGCACGCTTGACTCGCTTGGAAATGCATGGATCTGAAGGCACTGCACGCTGCTGTGCATCGAGCCATTCTGCCCGTGCAGATGAAGCTGCTTTGTGTGTATGATTAGTGTCAAGACAAGTCAAAATGGCAAACATTTCAAGGCCATTGCCGTGTTGTTTCTTGCATTGCCAAATGTGAAATTGGGTGTGTGCTCCATCTTTGGAAACTTTTGTGTGGGAAGGTCAAAAGAAAGGACAAAGAGGATCCCTTTAGTAGCCAAGTGAGGGGACAGTGAGCATTTTTATTCCTGGAGTCTTGAGAAGCATTTTGGCAGAGTTGGGTGTTGCAGATTTAATATCCAAATGCCAGCCCAGTGCATGTGAAACATATCAGGATTTTTTTTCATTCGTAGAGCAATTGCTTCTTCAGTGTTTGATTATGCTCACCACCTGAAGTATTAAGATATGGAAGCTAATCCCAAAGATTCCCCAGGTGCCAGCAGCATCTCATATATGGAAGAGCAGAACTGTGACTGTCCAGGCCTGGAGAATCATCCCACAGAGGAACAGATAATGACTCACCAGCTTTCCTTTTCTGTTCTTCATTTTTGCAGATAATCTTTTGGTATCCTTTGGTTCAGGTTCTATCTTCCTCTTTAAAGCTTTAAGCTCATAACTAACTCCTTACTCATTTTTCAACCTCTCTTTGAGCTAGCCAAGTCTCCTCCTGACCTCTTTGGCCTGCTCTCTGTTAAGGATACGTAGCTATGTGTAGTCCCAACACCAGCTTCCTGGGGCCTGACAGAAGATCCTTATTACATCTTCTATTTTTTATTAGGCAAGATACCCTGAGAAGCAAGTTGTCAAGCTATGATAGAGATTTGGTCAGGACGTCTTGGTCCTCTCTGTTGGTGTTTTATCCTTCACTTTACCCACAGATTAAATCTAAGCAAGGATCTCTCTGTTTTTGTAGGAAAAGACCATAAGGTCATCTCTCCATTAGGAAGTGAATTGTTTGTGCTATCCTTTTTCATATTCTATTATGAAGAATCCACCAAAAACTGAATTTTGGACACAAATACCCCATATTCCTGCAGACATACAAGTATGGTAAAGTTGGATACACACCTCTGTCTCCTTAAGGCTGCAGAGTGCTTACAGCAGTAGCCAGACCTCCCTAGAATCGTTACGTACCTTATCCAGCAGTTAGACACAAGTACCATAATATTTCATACATGGTAGAGCTGCAGCTGTTGAGCTGTAGCTCACTTCCTTAGAAGGCAGACAAAACCCCAGAGGGCTTCTTCATAGAAAGATGGATTAAGAACCTTTTGTTTATGTTTTGGTCTTCTAAGAGTTATTATGATGCTCCAGGTTAGCCTTTTTAGGAAGTTTTCCTGATAGCTCTTAAGTGCTTGCTGTGAAGTTCAGGGACAGAGATGGAGAGCTAGTCACCAGGGAGTGAATTTGCTTGAATCCCCTTTCCATCCAACGGGAGGATGGTGCTCTCCTCCTCGGGCTGTGATGCTCATCATGAACACTGATGTGTGTGTCATGTGTGGGAAAGAATAAGTAAGAGGAGGGTCTGGGATGAAGAGGGCTCTGTTGTTTTCACTTTGCTCTCATAGACGATTTTCTAACAAACTGGAGTCACTACTGCTCCTGGAGGGCTTTTATAGTACAACACAAATTCATAAAAACTCATCTCACAGCTTGAACTCATCTCTCATGGGCTGTTGAGATTTGAGAGATTTCTCTGAAGTTTTGAGCTTAGATTCTTTTCCTTTCTTAGATATTTTTCCTCATTCTCCTCCACCCCAGTATTTTTATTTAAGAAAACATACACTATATTCTGTCTTCTGTGTTATACAGTAAGACAAGTAAATTCTGAACTCTTACAGATAGGGTCAGATAATGCCTATGTATGTATGGGGTGTGCACAAATGCGTGTGTCAAATCTGCACAAGCCCCTAGCCTCTAAACGCTGGTGATAAGCCAGCCTTTCAAAGGCTTGGATTTTATCCAAGATGTGGCAATTAGGTGTATTTTTCTTCCCCAGTATTCTTACAGTCTTATTTTCCTCCCTTTGGATTCTAGGTTTTGTTTTCTTTGTGGGAGATAAGCACCTGTCTCTCACTGTTCATGTGTATGGGAAGTTGGAGGAGACACGTGATGGCTACTGTGTTCAAGTTTGTCCTGTTTGCTTTGGCTTTTGCCAGCAGTCAGTAATTGCAAGCTTAAGCATGTCTAGGTGTACTTAGACATAGACTTTCATCAGAGACTTAGCATGCTTTATTAGGACACATCCTCTTTTTTAGCACATTTGCTAGTGGGCCATCTACTGTGTCATCTAAATGGAAAAATGAACATTTGTACCCCAAGCATTTTATTTTAAATATAGTTTTCCAGACCTGGATCACAGAATAGAAGAACCAGTTCAAAAGCAGAGGGAGAGGGATCCCACAGCTGTGTCTGCAAATGCTGAGCATCTTGTGCTAAGTGTAATTTGACCTGAAGCTGACCTTGAATCTTAAGGGTTGAATAGGGAACAGCCATTAAAAAGAAAATATAAGGAAAACAGACACCTGGGACTCTTATCCATAAAAAATGAAGGGGGGGAAAAAGACTTTTCAATCAATCTTTCTTCATTGCAGCTGCTTAAATGAATGCTCCCTCTCTCTTCACCTTAAATCAGATTATCTGAAATTAAAAACATAGACTACACTGGGCAATGTGTCTTGTTGGTTTCCTGCTCACATTCTTGGTCTGTGATTTTAACCCCAAGCTTCTTGCCAGCAGAGGGCAGAGGAAAAATAAATCTGAAAACTTTCATACAAATTTTGATTCTAAGTTTAAAGAATGGGGTAGTAGAGAACAGACTGCCTGAAAACATCTCCCACCAGCTGTCTCAGGAGTCCTGCTGCTGTACAATAGCTCCCTGGGCTAGCGGGCAACCAAACTTGCTCTCTGTGACCAAGGTGCTCCATATGCTATGAAGGATTTTATTCCTGGACAGATTCCAAGATGGCCTGTTAAGTGGTGGCTGTTTTCTAGTTCACTTCGTGGAGACTATGTCTTCAACTTCTTTGATTTTGATCCTGCAGGATCCTTGAAGGAATTAGTAAGAGAGTGAACTTGTTACAACATAAGTGAGACTTATGTGAGTTTTTGTTTAAGCTCTTTTGCTTGTAGGAAAGGCAGCTGTATGTGTGGAAAAGAGTCATTTTGAAATTTGGACCTTGTTGCTCCTACTTGGAATTTTAGCCAGCCTCTATCTTTTAATTATGAAGAAAGAGGAGAAATAAACTGTCAGGGTTAAAAGCTGCTTTTCTGCTTCCTTCACTGAGCATAAATCTTTTAAGCATTAAGGCATAAGTGATAGTAACTGAAAGACAGGACAGGGCATGTTTTAAATGCAAGAGTAAATGCAGCTAATGAAACCTTCACATGTGAAAAGAATCTTTCTGAATTAGCAGAGGTGATGACCTTGGTTAGCTGATTCCAGGTAATAAATTTTTCCTGAAGAAATGAAACTGTGTTCTATAGGCATTGATATAGGATGCTTTTGGTAAGAGCACATGTACTAGAGAAAACCACCAAACCCAGAAAGTGCCTGCTATGGTAACAATGGGAACTTCAGGAGCCTAAGGGCATCATCTGCCCGACTTCATATTGGACTGAATTTGTATCTGGAAAAAATGCAGGAGTTGCATCAGTTCTGACCTCACTTTATGTGTTGTATTCTCCCTTCTGTCAACCCTAATCGTCTACATTTCTCAGCCATATTTCCTACCAGAAGAGGAAGCGAAATAGTATTCTATAGAGAGTGGAGATCTCATACATGCATGTTTGTTATAATACTGTAAAGTCTCACTTTTATCTTCTCTGTCAAATGAAAAAGAGTGGAAGCAAACACCAATGCTCTTGTGGTTGCTTCTATCCTCAACGTGAATGCCCCGATATGTATGAAGTCTTAGTTTGTAATTCACTTTGGGTGCAGGGAATTGCTCTGCCTTGGCCATGAAGCAGACCTGTGAGCACTCCCTGGTGCAGGAATGAAGGGCTGTTTCAGTTTATGGGCTACATTGCTAACTGAACAGAAGCTCTACTTCAAGGGAGTTTTATACTATCCTGCTGTTCCAAGGGTACAAAGACACAGAGCTTATATTCCCTTTCAATACCTGTATCTTTTGCAAATATCTTCTTCTGGCTGAAATCCATGGGAAAATTTAGCTGATGTTGCACAGTTACTGCTGTTGGTCAAAAAATGAGCAAACTCTTTAAATACTTCCTATAAAATGAATGATATTCTGCATAGATAAGATTGAGATGCACAAGCTGTGGCAAGAGAGGATGGGGACACCCTCCTGTTCATTTAGCTGCAGCTTAGCACTTACAAGCAGTGAAGGAACATGGTGAACAGATGCTACAGTTCATGGTCTCTTTTAGAGGGGTTCAGGAAACCACAAGATGGGAAGCAGGCTAAGACAACAGAATTCAACAGCCCAACCATAAAATGAGCTTCAGGGCCCTCTTAAAGTTGTTAAACTGCCTTCACCCTTCTCACTAGAGTTTTTTGTTTTGTTTTATTTTTTTTTTTAGTGCATAGCTCCTAAGCTTTAATACAAAGGAAAACACACTCTCCTTGACTTCTAAAGCAACATGAAAAACACTATTGTCTGTCACTTGTAAATCTCCTGGATGGGATTTTAGTGTGAAGTATCCCAGGAGAAAGAGAGGTTGTTCTGAGAATATAAAATATCCGTATTGGAATAATGGGGGGGGAAAAAAAGCTCCTCTTAAAAATTATGTTGATGTAAATAGACCAAAGGATTTCTGCTACCCAAAGTGACATTAGCTGCTACAAGATACCACTGATTTTGAATCAAATCACTGTGGTGTCAGGTAGGAGAGGTTGTACACCTGGTTTCCTGAGCTGGGGAAAATTCATAATGAGGTTACATTCCTCTGGCTATAAAGTTATGTGATTCTCTCTTACCATGTACGCTTTCTGGATGGGCCAGGGAACCCCTGCACAGAAGAGAAGGATGGATAGAGGAGCTGTGTAGGGGCTGGAGAGTTTCAGTCTGCAAAAGAAGGAATCCCCACACCTCTGAAGACCTGGGCTGCCTCTGAGGAAGGAGTTGGCATCTGTGGAGAAGGCTGTTGTGTGGCTGAGACCCCTTCCCCCCAACAGCAGAAGTTACTATCTCATCTCAACTTTTCCATCCTATCAGTAGTATTGGAAATGGAAAATTGGACTCACCAGGCAAGTTCACCCCCCTAGCCTAGCCCTGCATGTTCACATTGCATCTTCCTGTAGGAGGAATGGATGAGTCCTAACTCTTCATACCTGGGACAGCAAGGTCAGCTTTTCCTACGCATCAAGAAATGTCAAGAGGCTTTGATTGAGTTTGCCCTTTGCCCAGAGCAGGTCTTTGACTACCCTTGCTTAACTAATCCTCTTTACAGTAATCAGAGAGCTAAAAGAAGCCCTTGGTCTTCAAGAAGGAGAATTGGGAAAGGCTCCACCATACAGCAGCAGACAAATTTGCTTTGTCTCCATGTGGGATTGCGCAATTAATCTCTTAAACATACTGTTTTTGCAAAGTTTCTTACTGCTCATACTTCTGAATAGCATTAGCTCAAAGACCATTTCCTTCCAGCCCTAGCCAACCTACCTCTAGGGCAAAGCATATCATCTTTGTAACAGTACATTGTGGCACTTTGCTGATGTCTGAGGGTAGGGAAAAGAGAAAATATTGTTTCAGCTGAGTTTCATGGTCACTCAGCTTTCTTAACATGGCCTGACTTTCCCACTAGAAATTGCAGTTCAAGTGGATTTTGAAGATGCTTAGCCATGTCTTCCTGGTTATCAGTTAGGTCAGGGCCATTTTAGTGTGTGTATTGCTCACTATGGCCATAGGCAGCAAGTCTTGCTGTTTTAGGGACCAGTATTATACACACACAACTGATCTTCTCTGGGCCTATGTGGGAGAACAAGCTCTGTGGATGTGTTAGCTAATACATTGCTCATGGTATTGCCTGCCAAGTCTGTGGCTGTGCAACAGTCCAGCTGGCCAAAAGCATCTGGTGGACCATGCACACAGGTTTCCTAAAAATGGACTTTCCAAGCATGGGTCAAACTGGAGCATCCATAGTGGGGAAATCCCAGCTGAATTAGATTGGGGTGTGAATATGCGAAACCCAGAACAGAGCTGTAAAGACCACAGGATGTGTAAGATAGATTGTCTTTAGATCTCTTTTGCATAAGTCTGTTTTTTAATGAAAAAGGGAAAGGCTCCTAGTTAAGTGACCATTCATTAATTTCAAGGAGTCTAAGCTGTGAGATGAAGTCCTTTCTGTGAGTGGAGCAGTGTGAAAGCTGCAGGTGTTGGAGTGCTATGTCAGGCTTCACAATTAGGAATTTCTTCCAGTCTTTATACTTCTAAGCCTTTTCCATTCTCCTTCAGTAGTGTCTCAGCTCTTCCTCACAACTGATATTAATCTTGCTGGTCTATTGTTTCCAGCTTTGTCTTCTGACCCTTTGTTCTTTGCCTGCCCTGGCTCTGTTCAGCTGAATTGATTTTTTTGTTTTCATTTTGTTTTCAGTCCTTTTATCTCTGAGGTGCCCTGCGCTTGCCTTCTTGCTCCTTCTGCATTGCTATAGCTGCTGCTCTGAGGTGCCAGCATTCATGTGTGACTAGGACTTGGCTGCTGGAAACTTTTCCTTGACACAAGGGCACCTGGGTGAATTTCTTTCCCTGCCCCTGCACAGACTGCTCGTGTGGTCTGTGTGTGCCTGTCGCAAGGTATTGTGTACATGTTTATAAGAGATATGTCTCCTTGACTTCTGCAGTTGACAGAGAAAAGAGCGTAAAGCTTGTTTGGAGGGTAAGAAAAGGAGACTTGGGATGAAAGCAGGCTCCTGCTCCAGACAGTAGTCCTCCAGAGGTTGTCTTTGCTTTTCCAACACAGTCCTGTGTCTCTGAGGGTAGAAAGGATGAGTAATTTGGCACATTCTTGATCAGTACTGATTAATTTTATCTAGGAAGAAATGTAGCCACGAGTTGCCTTACTCAGACCTGAACGACGGACAAACTTCTATTAAACACTTTGTTTCTATTTGTTTCTTTGTTTCTCTTAAACACTTTGAAGTGTGGATCTAGGGTGGTTTTGAACAGTGGCATACAGCTCTTGAAAACTCACCCTCCCCAGGAAGTTTGGGTCCTTAGTGACAGATGTGGCCCCTAAGCAACAATTTCCAGATGTGTCCTATAGTATTAGTTCAAGGTTCTGATTATTTATTACATGTTCTGCAAATTATAAGATATCCCTGGTGTCCGTGCTCTGATCTGGAGGCTAGTTTTACGTTTGCTGCTGCTATACATGTAAAATATAACTGGGGTTTGATGAAAAAAAATTTTTTTTAATGCCACAAGTTTTCAAAGAGAATGCTTTAGCTGACATTTCATACAGGCTCACATTTTTTCTGTTGTTTTCTTATTTTCTTGTCTCCTCACTTTTTGTCATTTTATCACTGAAGGAAAAAAAACGTGGTTGGGGGGAAGAAACAAAGAAAGGTAAAAATATGTTTCAGTATTCAGTTAAAGGAGGAAAGAAGGATAAAAGAGAAGCCTGTAGATCTTATAACAAAGTTTCTTCAAAATCTTCAAGGTTTATTTCAAAATTTTCAAGGTTTACTTCAAATTTTTCAGCCAGTAGGGCATGTCAGCAAAATATTACAAAGCTGGACTCTGCCTTATGTTATGGGCAAGCTTATACCAAATCTTTGGGCAACTGAAGAACAGATGTGGCACAGATGATGACAGCAGAACAAGCTCTTGTTCAACAAGGCCTCCAGCTACCCAAAAGGAACTACTTCTAGCATCACTGGAAGATTTCATCTTTCACAATTACTAAATTTCTACTGCCACAGTGGCTTTTGTATGGCAGTAAGCACCACTGCAGCCAGCCCCCTTACAAACGCCAGTGTTTGGTGTCAAAACAGCAAAGTGAGAAGAGGAGAGGGCCTGTTTCACAGGGACAGGAGAAACCATTTAGCCTCACTGAGCTTTAACTGTCTTCTGTCAAATGGGAGAGACTGTCATTGAGTCAAGAGTGGTGTTGAAAAATGCTGTAGCAGGGAATGGCAATGTGTACTGTCCTGGGTCAGAACTAGAAACCTTTTGGAACTGAAGCCCTAATTCACTGTGAGAAGGCTGCCCACCCAACACTGGAGATAGGAGGAGCCCCAGGTAGTGTTTGCCACCATGGTCAGCTAACAGACCCCTGTGGTGGCTTTAAAATAAACCTTTACTTCTGCAATCTGGGATCTCGCTTTGTCCAACAAATTCAGTGGTAAAAGAGGCTGTTTAAATAAAATAAACTTACCTTTAAGATGTTAAAATTTAGTCTGACTATTCAAGGTAGAAAGTTAGACAGTTTTTGCTCCTGATTACACATGAAGTCTGATTTTTCTTCTTCCTGGCAGTGATCCTAATGGCCAAGGGTATGAGGGAAAGGGCACCTTGGCATTAGCTTATGTGGTCACAGTGCTGCCAGAGTTTAAACGCATTGCTGCAAAGTGTTTGGGGAGAGCTTCTGTCTGAGGGCTTGCTGACACTTGAGAGATCATTTGTATCTGAGGAAGACTGTGAATGTTGAGTGTAATAGAACATTTCTTGACAAATTCTGGAACAGAAGCATCTTATTCCTTCTTAGTTTAATATGTTTCAAAGTATATTTTGCAATAAGACTGTCTCCAAACAGAATTCTTTAGGAATTTCTTTTTTCTTCCTAAAACAGCAACAAGAAAACCTCTCAATGTTTAGACGAGCCCTGGAATTTGTATTCTTTTACCTTACTCTCTTGTGATGAAACCTGTACTTTATACCCTCCTGGAGAATTTTACCTCTTCATAAGCAGAGATGTCAGGTGCTTGTGGTGGCTCTATTCATGTGAGGACAGTTTGCTCTCTGAATATTCCCTCTTCAGTCATAATTAGCATCACCTTTAGGATCAGAGGTGCAGCTCCATTTTCACAGCAAGATTTTTCTCTGGAAAGAGAGGTAGGAGCTTATGACATATTCTGCTGCTTACCAGCCAGGAGCATGTGTGTACTCGCAGGGAGTTGCCCTAATTTATTTCTGTGGAGCTTATTCTTACCTTGATGTCATGCTGTGTAAATAAAAGAACAGGTCTGTCCCCACTGGTGAGGGGCAGTGCTTTTTGCAAGTTTTTCCTCATGTGCAGATTTGGTTATTTTTGTGTTTTCTTTAAGACAAATAAAAATAAACCCTAGGAAAAAAAAAAAAAATTTCCTGCTGGAGACCAGTGCAAGCAGTTATTCAACAAGTGCCTTCTAGCACCACTAGAAGCAACTTGCAGATACACTACTTCCACCTCAGAGTCCAGGGGAGAAAATTCAGATGCAGACAGCATTTTCTTGGCCATCAGATCTTCCCAGAGAATTAAGGATTTGTTTAACAAATCACTCCTTCCTGTGACTGCTCCCCGCTCTGAGTTTGGTCAGCTCATGAGTCACCCAGAAGTAGTTCAGGCGTTGCACACAGTCGCTGCTTTTTTTGTCTGCCAAGACCAATGTTACAGACTTTTCTGCGCAAATGGGCTTCTGTGTTTCGTTTCAGCTTTGCCTGTTCTTTGGTGCAGATTAGAACTGCTCAGCCTCGTACTACCAACTTCTGTGTATCAAGAGGCAAGTGGATAGAGATTTGCTGTTGTCTTGTATCCTCTTGGTTTTGCTCATGCTGTACTTCTAGATGCCTCTGGGGTACAAACCCAGAGAAAACAGAGAGCTCACACTAGCTTCAGGGGGAAGGTAGCCACCTCTCAGGAAGAGCAAGACAGCTGTGATACCACTTTTGCCTTTCTCATGACCAGAAGGCAAACAAAGGGAATTGTAAAGTAGCTCATTATTGAATTAACAGGACTCTCTTGCTGTTTCTGGAATCTGATGGCTCTCCATTTTACAAGAGCTGCTTTACTGGGTGACACCAACATTTCATAGTGCCTGCAGACTTTGTGCCTTGCTTTATTACAAGAGTCTTACAAGGGACTTTGCCTGAGGGGGAGCAAGCGAGCTGTCCTGCACCTTTTTTAGTTGATTTGAATGAAAGGACAGGAAAATCCTATAAACGTGAAGCAGTATAAACTGCAAACCCGGTAAAGTGGAAATCAATGAAGCAGCCAAGAGATGCCATTACAGCTGGATTAGTGTTAAGTTTTCACATATCAAGAGTAACAAAGTGATCGTTTCCCTTGTCCCCGTAGGGGAAATGAGGGCAAACAGTTGTGCAGGTTTCCTGTAGGGGCAGGCTGTCAGTTGCCACTGGTAGGACCTGGGGAACGTACGTATATACACCACCTTCCTATGTGAATGGCAAAGCAGCAGCTCCAGTAGAAGTGAGCAGCTGGGGTTCAGCTCTTCAGGTAAGTGGACTAAACATCTGAGATAGAGCACCAGAAAATGCCATGCGTGCTTCTCCTTGAGTTTCTCCCAGGTCAGATTCCTGCTTTGTTCTGAATCCTGCATGTGTGTCCTCTTAAGAGACTCACTGTTAGGGCTGCCACATCACCCATGGGGACACGACCTTCCCCATGTGCTTTTGCTCCTTTGCAGAAATATGTGTTCTACTCTCATACCTGCAGTGGGTCTCACAAGGAGTCTGTCTATCTGAGTAGCCCACTTGTGACTGTGGCCAACTGCCAGTACCTACAAGTCAAGACAAATTAACAGAGATGCTCCCCAATATGCTCCTGCAACACTACAGCTGAAGGAAGTTAGTGAGGAGAGCTGTGAATGACTGACCTTCTGCAGTGTCCCTCCAGTCTCTGTCACACAGCCTTGTGTGCCTGCCTGGTACCTATTGCTTCTGGGTCTCTGCTTGACTGAAAAACACATTTGCAGATGGTGGAAACCATTTTTAGAATGTGTTTAAAAATACATATTTTTCATTTCTTCCCTGGCATTATTTATGTAATGCCCTTTTTCTTTTTCACTGTGTGTTAGATTTTCATATGTAAATGTATGCTCCATCTGCCTCCAGAGAAATCTACCTTTTGCCTTCTTGGTTTATAACACGTTCTTTGTTTGGACTGATCTATCCATCTTAAGACTTCTGTAGTTCTTCTTGCTACCTCAGCTAAATGTAGCTGCTTGTGCTTACTATACATGCAAAACAGCAGCATAAGAGAAGCCCCCAAGGGAGGTGTTAGGTAAAACTAATCCATCCCTCCATTCCCAGTGCCAACCTTTGTTAAGCAAAGCACACTGAAAACCTAAAAGTTCCTGGTACCCACTGCTGCCAGATTGTGAAAAGGTAACTCTGGGCACAGTGAGTGCTTAGTCCCAGTGAGACAATTCAGTAATAGGCATGAAAGGAGAAATGTTTTCATCTTTGGCTTTTCCTTATAATCCAGCAACCTTTAGTGGTGTCCTAAGTAGAAAAAAAGTCTACTTAGTGCTCCATGGGTCTGTAAAAGTTTGGGGTTTTTCTTATAGTTTATAAAGCTCTACTAAAAATACTTACCTTTGTGAAGGCAGCTTTGGAAACTTTACACTTCTGGCGCACGACCCTTGGTGGATCTCAAAGGGTTTCTGACCTCCACATGTCCAGTTGTCATGACAGGAAAGAGGACAGTCATCTTCCAGGCTCTGGGGAACTCAACCTGGTCCTTGGTGGAGCAGCAATGAGAATGATTTAAATTCTTTTTTTTCCCCTGGAAGACCCCTATAGCTCTAAATACAAAACTGGAAAATGAAGTGACTTTGCTAGTGCTGTGTGAGCCATCGGTCTACAGCTGAAATGCCCCTTTAGGGCCATGGTGAAGACTGATGGTTTGGAAGCCAGTAAGGAGAGCAGGAAACAATGCAAGGATGCCAGAGTTAATTCTGCCAGGGTACATACCTGCTTAACTCTGGTTCATGCCTTCAGGGTTTTTCTGCTCTTGTGTCTTTTTTCCCCTCTTTGCAATCAAGCCACTTTTCTGGGTTGCAACCCTCTTGTCTTGCATATCAGGGGAAGTGAGATCTCCTGCGTATTTCTGCTCAATTCTAAGGCTCAAATCTTAGCTGCATTTAACATTTAATTCTGTAAAAATTGAGGGCCATAATCCAGCAAATATTTTTAGAGCTGTCTGGAGGACTTGCACTCATGGGAAGAACAGACTTTGAATAATAATGACCAAACACATCACCTTCTGAAGCAACATCTTTAGAATGATTCTGATAAATCCCAAGTAATTCATTAATAAAGCGAGATCATCTGATCTCCGTAGTGTTTCTCCAGGAACACTTTTGTTTCTTCCCAGGAGGAGAAGAGAGGCATCATCTAGGGGGTATTGGTAGGCTCATTTTGATGCGAAGAAAACTCCAAGCTCCTTACAGCGTATTAGGAAAATTAAAGAAAACAAAGCCAACAAGCAACGCCACCCGCTCTGTGCTGTGTGCTGAATTTATGAACCCTTCGGGCAATCCTGCAGCAGCTGTAGGCTCCTGCCAACACGTTCTCTCTTTGACAACCTGACACATTCTTTCAAGTCAATTCCACAGGTCTTTGCTCTGGCACCAGTTCTGCTGGAGAACTGTACGACAGCCCTGTGGGCCTGAGGGGAGATCAGTTTGTACTTAAGCAAGCTACATCAGCCATGAGGGCAATGAAAGGCTGAGGTGTGGGCTCATGGCAATGGAGGTCAGAATTCTGGCAGCTTGCTCTCTCCTCTGTTCAGTCTTGAACTCTTTACCAGACAAATCCAGCCTTGGCCTCATCCTACTCCTCAACAGTGGTCTAATTTTTTTGAAGTAGTGGGGAACTCATTGCTGTAGGGAACAGGAGAGTGAGGCACCTTGAAATAACGGAGGAGATTAACAGTGTGCCACCTGGAATCACAGTGAATACCAAGTGTTTCTGGAGAGACCATGAGTCCCATGCGCTCAGAGCTGCAGTGGGATGAGGTAGATGGTGCCACTAACACCCTACTGCTTCCCTGATCAAGAGTTCAAGCAGCCTGCTGCTGCCACGAACCCCCAGGTTTGAAGCTGCTGAGAATCTAGCTTTTTCTGAAGTCTGAAAAGACCCACAATCCAAATCAATGGCATCAAAATGAGTCCTGAGGCAGGTTATAACAAATGAGAGAAAGGATCAGACTGCTAAGTTCCTTGGGGTCTCCAGCTGTTAACCTGCCAAAGTATCAGAGCAAATCTTAAGGCATACTAGAAGACTGTTTTATCAGGACGACATTACATAAATATGACCTCAGCAGTCTTTTGCAATAAGGCAATTTTTCTGGTCTCATCTCATCTTCTAGGTCTGTTTAGTACTGTTATGTTTTCAGGCAGGACCAGGTGTTGGCTAGAGTAAAGTATCTGGAGAATTTTCAAGTAGGAACTAGACTTGCCCTCATAAAATGCTTGTGGTTTTTTTTGGCTGACAATTTTAACAGGCAAAATTCAAATACCACATTTTACTGTCTCCAGCTAATCCTGTGAGGTGCTGAGCACCACCTATGGTCTGTGGAATACTTTCAGTGCTCCTTGATTTTATTTGGAAGAAAAAAATATAGCCGAGCTGTACCCAAGCCTGCATTTCTGAAGTGACCAGCAATGCTGGTTGTTTCTGCTACTAAAAGGCTTTCCATTTTGGCCTCCACAGGGATGGTTTTTAGCAAGTGCTCATGTTTAGGGCAGAGGCAGCAAGGAATGGACTGTCAGTGGCCCAGATCACCTCTAGAGGCAGCTGAGTAAGAATAGAAAAGTTTTAGAATTTGCTCAACACCTAGCAAACCTTTTTTGTTGTCGCTTGCCACATTTCCAAGTTCAGTCAACTCCACTAAGCTTCATGAGTTTGAAAAATCCAACTGCTGGTTTTGGCCCCAGAGATGCCATCTCTGTTGCCCTGTGAGTCTGGCCATTGCTATCTCAAGTTAAACACACTAAAACAGCAGACTCTGCTAGCAACTTGCCAAAAATCAGTAGCACTAGAGACCAAGATGAGGCATTCTGGCTCCTAGTCCCATGTCCTAGTCACCGGGAATGCCATGCCAACATTAATTATGTTTTACTGGCAATGTATATCTATATCTTTTTAGGACTGAATCAGGATATTGTGATCCAGCCCAGCACTAGCAGCCACATAACATCCAAAGCAGATGTGCACCTTTTTGTGAGGAAAGAACCATAGCTTGTAAAAATACATAGAAGATCACAAGCTCATCACTTACCAACTTTTTGGATTGAATTGATTCTACTTCTAGACTACTGATTTGTGGTAGACTCTATTTTAGTCACGTCCATTTCTTTGTGTAGTCTTCTTGTTTGAAACACCTGGAGCACCATGGTCTTGGAACTCTTTGGGGCTTTGATGTGATGTTTGCATGGTTTCAGTACAGACATCGAGCAAAAAGAGAGTGGGATAGTCAGTGCATGTGAAAGGTAGGTGGTCAAAGTGTAACTCCTTTGTGTGAAAACAAAGAATAACCATCTAAGGAAATAAATTAGCAAGTGGTTTTCCGTCCCCGTCTGTCCTATCCATTTTTTATCAGCAGACACATTAAAATGGGAAGAAGTTTTGCCTAGTGGCATCATATGGTCCATCTTATTACCCAGTAGTGCTAGAATGTTTTATTATGGCAAGATATTCCTGAATCTTCATTGAATTTGCAATCTTAATGTCATTTGGGGCTGTAATGGCAGGAATGTCTCCTGTATCCATAAACAGTGTGAGAAGATTTTTATAACTTCATTGGGTGTTCTGAAAAGTAGTCGAAATATTTAAGAACAGCCAGTGTCTTATTTACTTATAGAGCTGTGATACAGTAACACAACTGGTACTTGCTGTTCTCTCAAGCCAGGACCTGCTGATCTGTTCAGAGAGGCCTGCCACGCACTTGTGGTCCTTCAGAAGAGACTTCAAGCTCCTCAGTTAGATCGCTGCATGCAAAAGAATATATCTGAGAAACCTGGAGGGGTGCAGATGATGGGTGAGGATGCCCTGCTTCACATCAGCAACTGACAGAGAAGTTTTCCTTACACTGGCAGAACTCATTTGGGAGGCTCTTGACTTCTGTTCTCACCTCTTGCTTCCTTCACATGGATTTGTGTTTCAGCCATGCTGAATGCCAGATTAATTATCTGTGGGACCCTATGCTAACTGGAGGAGCGTGGGAGGGAGAGAGGTCAGGAACAATAATTATTTCAACATTCTTTAAATCAATTAGGGTCTGTGCTTACCGTGCACATTAAACCAAGTTAAAATTCATAGTGCCTTGTGCTGCCATTTTAAGTGTTTGTTGCTAGTCATTCCCAGTTCCTTTGCGTGCAGCCCCTACAGCAGAAACGTGGTTTTCTCTGGAGCTGGCATTAGCACTGTCTCCCTGGGCTGGCAAAATGCAGTGAGCTAGTGTGTTCCCTGGGAGACTGGCTGTCTTCCATTTATTTCACTGCTCTGGAAACAAGCCTAGCTGTAATAGCCTAACATATCTTAAAACAGGGAAATTACTAATTCAAGTCAGTGAGCATATTTTCATTTTAAAAGAGTAACAAATTAAATAAACTCCCTGCGTTTTGCATTTGAGACCTCAGTGTTTCATCTGCTGTAATCTAATTCACCCATTCATTTCCTGCACATTAATTTTATCCCATTATTTGAGATTTCCTTTGCTTTTAATCCTGTGTTTCAAAAAGACAGTTACAGCAGAGAATAGATGAGAGAGTAAATGGTAAATAAAAGAACAAATACACCATAATATAGTTTGATGTGCTCCTAATCAACCTGCTTATCACAGTTGAATCCTTAAAGTTAGGTGTGCAACTTTTCTGTTTCAAGTTGATTAAAACTTCTTTGAAAACAGGTGAAGAGGGGCCATGTGTACAATCCACTAGGAACTTGACTGTGGCTTGCTTTGTTTGTTTCGACAACAGCAGTGATGGTTGTGGATAAAAAACAACTGAAATGACCACAGGCACCTAAAGTCTTTTTGGGCTGCTTTTAACCAACCACACTCAAGCAGTGAGGTCTTACTTAGCTCTGAAATATTTACTTGCTAGTTTGGGACAAATTATTGTGCCATCAAAAGTCTTGGTATTCCAGGAGGATAGATGAGCTCTTCCTGTATGCTTTAGGTGAACCATAACCAGGAATGTATCTGATTCACCCACTGCCACCTTCCAATGCTGTCACACCTGCCTTGGTTGGCTCCAATGGTTTTGTCATGGGTAATTGCATTGTTCTGTTATCTCCCTTGAGAGCTTCCTGTCCATGGGAACCACTGGAAAAAAATGGTTAACATCTCTGCATTTTCTGAGAACTTGATTGCTTTTCATGATGTGGTACCTGCACGCCTGTGCAGGCTCCCTCTGAGCCTGTCCTGAAGGGAAGGTTAGATGAAATCTGAGCATCAATACAGAGTAAATAGGAGGAGCAAAGGCTCTGCTGAAGAGTAGGATCTGATGAATATTCACTAGGGTTTTGTGCATGGTAGTGCATCCTTCTGAGAGTGCAAGTAATTCCCTTGCACTTGTGTTTACCAAGATGGCTAGAGAAGGAGTTAATGAAAAACACTCAGCATTCTGGATCTTCCCACTCTCACTCAACTGCTGTAACTACTCAGAAAGAGGCCCATGGATGCAGATGTATATCAAGTTTGGCAACTGGAAACTCTTGACTGATATACCTCAGGCAACAAATTTTCCTTTATCTAACACTGTAATAAGGTGCCTGCTTTAGTTTTGCAGTGCTTCTTCATAACTGAATATTTTAAAAATAATTTTGAAGAAGTAAACTTAGTTTTTGCTATGGATTCCAAAGCAGCCTTTGGAAAGATGAGGAAACCAATTAATAAAGCATTCCAAATAAATTCCTTCTCTTTTGATGTTAGAACCAATGTGCATACCTTTGTGCATTCACCTACCTAATATGGACTTTTCTTTAAGTGTCAGGAAAAAAAAAAAAGTTGAATTTGGCCATCTGAGTTCACACAGTAAGAGGAGGGGCACTGTAAGAAGGAGCAGAGTCAGCATCTGCAATGATCTTGCACTCATGGGTCATTCTGTGCAATGATCTTTTGTAGGGGTAATTTCAGTGACAGTATGATGTTACATCATGTCAATAACCCTGCTGTGAGTCAGCTCTGCTCTTTATCACCATTCACATGGTTTGGTTTGTTTTTTTTTTTTTTTCCTTGCTCTTGTGTTGAATATTGGAAACCCTTCAGGCTATGTTATTATTGGATCATTTCTGTCTGTTGGCCTATGCTGGAGGCTGCACTGAAAGCACAGATGCACGTTCTGTAGAGACCATGCTGGCACAGCATTGCTGTGATCCATGCTGAATAGGGTTCAGTGTGAGTGTGACACCTTTCCCACCATTCTGGGATGGAGAAGAGTGTCCATATGCCTTTTTCATGTTTTGTTTTAAAGTGGTTTGGTTTTTTTTCCTTCAGTCCCATGAGAAAGGGGTAAAGGCTGAACAAACAATGGTCCCTTTGCCGAAAGAGAACTCCTTCACCAATAAATGGTGGCATGCCCACATCTTACTGTTGTGTGCTGCTTGTGCTGTATTTGTTCTGTAGAAATAGAATGTTGTAGCTGCTTGGCCCTATCATATAATTATTATTTTTATTTCCACCATCACATTAAAACCAAAACAACTCTGAGAAGCTCAACCCTGCATTTTTGCTTTCCTGCTCTCTATGAAATTGTAAGTGTGGCATCTTTCACATTGGTTTCAGTCTCCTTTAACAGAACATTTCAGTAGTTTTAGATAAGCAGTCAGTACCCCCGTGTATTTGTTTTCCCATGAATATATCCTATTGTTAGAGCCTAATTGCTGCATTCTCTTTAACCTGCAGGCTATGGTGAGCTGGCTGAAGGATACCAGCAGCTAGTCAGTGTTGAGAAATGGGTCTGAAAATATAAATCACTTCTTTCTTGGCATATACTAGATACAGTCCAGGATGTGTGTGCATTAGCAGTTGCCATATTGCATTAGGATCTGTGGTGATTAGATTTTCAGTAATAGGAGCAGGGCAAACATATTATATAGTTATACAATTGAAGTTATTGTCAGACCAAGACTGAAAGGATGGAGTAATGGAGAAACAGGGGATGACTGGAGCAAATGTGGAGAGGTCATGTTAGAGACAGCAGGAAGTTTACACGGAGTTTAAGGTGGCTGAATGAAGAAACGTCCAGACAGAACAGCCGAGATCATGTGAGGAGAGAAGGTTGCTTTAGCATGTTATGAGAGGGGGAATGACCAACTTAGTTTTGAAGCACCAGTAGGTAATTGGAGCTGGGTTACGGTGGGTAGAGAGATGCCCCGGGATCTGGTGTTGGAGAAGAAGAGAGGTGCTGAGCTGTAGAAGGCAAGAGAAATTTAAGCAAGTGTTTAGACTTGAGAAACAATAATGACAGAGAAGTGACCTGGATAGAGGAGGTCTGGTTGTGATTTAATGCACTTTTCGGTGAAGCTGTGTTTGCCAAGAAAGACTTAGACTACTAAAATTTTTGGAGCCATTATGACTATGTGTCTAATGACTCACAGTTGTCAGTATTGTTTTCCCTTTTCCCTGTTTTCAATATGTTCTTTAATTTCCCTCATAACTATGAAAAGCTCCTTGAAGTTAATGTAGAGACTTTGGTTGATTTTTAGTGAAATACAGATAAGCCTTCTCTTATGTCATGGCTGAATGCTGATTTCTGATCTGTTCTAGTTCCAGGCAGTGTCTCAGATTGCGTTATTTGAAAAATAATTATTTGCATTGTTTTCCAGAAAGCTTGATATGAAAATAATCTATATTGTTTTGCTTATTTTAATAAATAAGCCCACTCTGCAATGGGCCTGGGTAGGCCAATTGCATCATGTTCTCCATTTTATTTTAAAGTCACTTGAAGAGACAGTACTTAGTTATTAGGCTATTGTCCTTGATCTCAAGCTACAGAAATTTATTTTTAAATAAAGCTTGTCTCACTTTTCATAGCTGATGTGACTGATTCAGATTGGATTATTTCATTTGACCCAAACTGGGGCTGCGGTTCGAAGATCCAACCAGTCTGTAGGCAGCCCTTTTTTCTTTAATAGTGGACTAATTGGCAGACCAATTAATCTGCTCATCTGTGAAGAGAAAATTTATAGCAATAAGTAGTTCTATTTCCAGAAGTCATTCTCTAAAGTAACATTACAGTGGCCTTGTTTACTTCATGCCCTGCAACACGATCCAGTGCTTCAGCAGTAGCACAGGTCAATTAGTGGACAAATTAAGCAATTATTAGCCACTAACAAGGGTGACTGGCATCATTACCCTTCCTGTTTACCAGCAAACTGTTATTTTAATACAAAGATCAACAAATAAATTAGGGCATCTGTTGTGTTGCCATGTCTGCCTTGAAGTAAGTGATATTAAATGGGCTTTCGTTGCTGCCAAATTCTTAACCCCAGCCTAATGAGATACACTGATATGTCTCTTGCTGATTATAGAAGCTGTAAAATTTAGTTTGTATTGATTTATTAACAGGAGGACCAAGTCTTCTGCGATGGTATTTTTTTTTTAATAGTCTGATATCTGTCTTTTTATTTTAAATGTAATTGATCCAGATAGTATTGGATTCCTCTGAAAGGGAAAGCTATCTACTAATTGTATTGATTATTTGGATGTTTGCAATACTGTTATGGTGAGGTTTGTATAAGCCAGATGTATGCTTTCATCTGATGCTTCTCTTATGTCCCTTAGAGCTGCCTTGACTTCCAGGTTAGACTTCTGTGAGTCAGTTATTTTTAAACTTTTGCTTTGTATTTTTATCATGGGCTAAGACTTCTTCACATTTAATTAGCTGTCTCCTAAATAAGAAAATACAGTAAATCTCTTTGGATTGGGCGAACTTGACTGCAGTAGCCCCTAGTAGATGATGGCATATTGGGAAATTCTGGGTCTCGTTTGCCACCAAGTTGCTGGGTGCACAAGGTCACCACCTCTTCCTTTTAGTCTGGTGCGCCTGGTGCAGCAGTGAATCATGTAGAGCAGCTCACTCTCTACGTGTTTACACACAGCCTTCCATGTCATGGCATGTTCTTGGTTAGGGAATAATTTCCTGCATGAAGCTGAAAACTGTAGCTTCTAGTTGCTGGATGCCTTTTCCAAGCTCCATGAGCGAGATTGCATCAATAAAAGGAGGAAAATGAGCAGAACCTGGACAAGCCTCTTCCCTGGCACAGTTACAGCCAGAGAGAAGCTCTGAGAGTTTGGGCCTTTGTGTTCCCTCCTGAATGAAAAGTAGCCTTGTTATCCCTGAGCTATTTGTGGTCCTCCTTGCTGCATGAAGATCTGTTACAAGGAGATGCTTGGTGCACTGCCAGATCTTGTGGCAAAACAGTTCCACCAGGGTGTTTGGATCGTGCACACATTGCGATGTTTATGCTGTTTTATTGTTGCTACTTCAAAAGTTCATACCTGACCTAGGATAAAATATGTTCTGGACATATTGATTTCTGAATAGTAAATTCTTCCAAGCATTTTAGAAAACACGAACTGATGTGATGTTTTGAATCTAGCCGCAAGTTCTTTGACACTATAAACCAGCATAGTGTCTCAGAAAGTCATGGACTACAAGTGGGATTGAATCCCTTAAGTAGTTTTGAGCCCTCCAGGTGTGTGTACTGTGGATTATGTTTTAGATGCTGCCAGAAAACAGTTAGAGCAGCAGTTTAACATAGCTAAGCCTTTCATGTTTGCATACAGGTAGGAAACCTGGTTATTCAGGATCCAACTGTGTCCCTGCCGGTTTTGTGGTCTTGCTGTACTATAACAAACAAAAGACACACCACCAGCCAAAAAGCAGATCGATGTTTGGTTTCCTTCATTGGGAGGAGGTAATTGCAGCAGCATTTCCTGAGCAATATAATTATGTATATGCTAATTTGCCCCAGAAATTCAAGTTTATTCTTTTTCAAGTGGAAGACCTGGTTACAGAAAGGGACTTTCTCTTCTTCAGGATTAGTCGCTAATAGATGAAAAAATTGCTGATGTTTAGAGTCAATTACACCCTGATCATCTAAGACATTTCAGAAGCCTCATTTTTCCTCATGTGCTTTCAGCAAATTAGAATTTATTCCAACAGCAGTATAGATTCAGACTTGTTAGCATTTGAAATACAAAACAGGCCTTAAGAAGTAGGCTAAATGAAGGAGTTGTACAGAATGTAAGATTTTAGTCCCATCTGTAATATGTGTTTCAGCCAAGCTATAAACAAGTGTGTTTAACCTGGCATGTACCTGTGCTTTAGTTTGGTTTTAAAGATTTTGATGGGATCACAAAAACTCGGGTGTGAAATCAGCTAGTTAGTCCATGCCATCTCTTCTGTGCCAAATTGTTGCTTGTTATATCAGTTCCCTAGGGCTTTGCCCTGTCCGCTATTAAATGCTTCTGATGATGGGATTCCACTCTTCCCCTGGAGAGACAGTTCCACGGTCTAATAGAGCTCACCATTAGTGAAATTTTACTGATGATCAGCCTTAATTTTTCTCTGCTTAATTTTATCCTGTTAGTAGAGTGTAGTGATTGATTTATTCTGGGGAAATTCAGTAAATGGTTCCTGCTTCACAGGATGGACCTTACAATAAACAGCAAATTGTCATGACCTATCCGTGGGTGTCCTGAGATTACACAGGAACTCAATTTGTCTCGACATTCATTCCCTGGAAGCTATTTCTGTCAGTACCAAGTCAGTGAAGGAACAAGCAATGAATTTAACTGCCAGACTGCCTGCCTCCTGCCCCAGCACCAGCCTTGGAGCCAGGAGATGTTGAGCACAAGGCTCAGAGGCAGGAGCTCCGACAGAGTTTGGTGCTGTGACGGTGCCTGGGGGAAGGGCATTTAGGGTCTGGCCCTTTTGCCTTGGTTCCGCATTACAGGAGCTTCACTGATGAGCTGGAGAAGTGAGGGAAGAATCTGACCTTATACATTTCAGCCTATCAACCTCCCAGTTTCCTTGTGCCTGGTACAGAATTCATGTAATTCTCCCCGTTTTAGTGAGGCATTTTATATTTTTATACACGCAGACAATCTCAACTCTGTGTTTGTATGTCAAGAGTAGGTCTGGGAATATGTTCAAATAAATTTGAGGTTCTCAGCGCAAAGAATTGCCACTCATGAACTGAGCTGCAGGATGTGCCCATGTATGAATGCTGTGTATGTGAGGTGCTAGGCTTAAACTAATAGGTTTTACTTGACATCACCACTCAGGAGGAGAAATGTGTTGTTATTGTGGCTCAGATGATGAACAGTAACTTCTCTCTGTGGAAACTGTCTGATAAGGTAGCCATATTGTTCTTGTGTTATGAGAACAGACTAAGGTGCTTATTCTTCAAGTTCGTATTCTTGGAATTTTTAAGAGTTGGCAGGTGCTATATGATTGCAAGTAGTTTGTTCTATTAGAGGCAGAGCCAGAATCCGAGAGGAATGATCATTCTAATCTTTTATAAGACATTTCAAATAGATATCTGGAAATTGTTGGTGTCTTAAACCCTCCTCTTCAATACCTTCTTTCATTTTTCTCAGGTATAATTGATTTCCTTGTGAGCCAGCATCCTATTGCAAAAGTACTGAGAGACCACCTGGTTTTCAAGATTGCACCCATGCTCAATCCTGATGGAGTATACCTAGGAAATTACAGGTATGGTGTAGAGTATAAATCTGCTTGTTCTTTCTACCTGCATTGTTTTGTCACTGAGTCTTATTTGGCTTGTTTCAATTAATGCCTCTTAAACTAGAGATTCTCCTGTGGCCATGTGTTTCCTGAAGCTCCCATCAAGGAAGAGGGCTCAGTGGCAAATTTACTTCTTTATGGAGGCAGAAAGCAACTTCCCAAGATTGAGGATATTTACTCTGCAAGACTCCTGTAGGTGTGGGAGTCAAAGACAGCTTCGAGTTAGACCCGGGCTGTATTTTATAAATGCATTCATTTTGCTGCTCATCAGCCTCTATGTAAATGTGTCAGTCAATCATAGTTTCCTTCAGCTACCCAGATCATCCATTAAAGTCACAGATTTCAGTCTATTATTGTACTGTAATAGATAGGATACATGGAATGGAATAATCGTTCCACCCTATGATAATTTTGCTTCATTTTAGTATTTGAATTACTACTTTACCACCTCCTCTGTTGAGAACATATTCAGATAATCTTTTGTTTTCTCTAAAATTGTTTGCTCTTAATGCATTTATTTACAAAATAAATGTGCTGCTGGAGGTGATAATGAAAAGCAGTTGATTAGCTGATGATTTGTTTGTGGGGGCAATTACATGTACCACATAGTTCTCTGGAGAAGCCCCTGAGAAATATAATATACTGTGTGTGGTTTTGCTTGCAGCACAAGACTAAATTACACAATACATTTTGTAGCCAGGCTACTGTGAGCTTTGATCTAATTAGGAATTGCATTGCTTAGCAGAATAAGACTTGGTTATTGTATGAGGAGACCAGTGAAGAAGTAGTAGTTGCAGAAAATGGTGCTACTGGATGTTCTTTGTTTTCATATTTGCTTCTTAGCTCTCCTGTGCTTAGCTACTTACTAAGCTGCAATAGTAGGGAATTGCATGGGTGACTTCAACAATGCTTATATATGCGTGTGTGTGTATATATATATATATTTATGTTTTACAAGCAAAACTTCTATAAACACATGGTCTTCCATCTCTAATGATACATCCTCAGCTCTTGGCAAATCCAAAAGCAGAGAGTGATATTGTGGTAGTGGCATCTGACAGCACTACAAATGTCTCATAATGGTTATGTCACCGTGCAGGAAAAAAGCCCTAAAATGGCTCTAGAATCTGACATTACATTGCTTTATTCTGTTCTAGGTGCCCTGCACATAGGCAACTCGAGCTGCAATACAGTAGTTTTGATTTTCCCCCATAAATTCACTTACCTCATCGTTTGTTTTTTTTTTTTTTTTTTCTCCTGCACTACTACTAGTAGCTTTTGACAGGCATGTTCTTTAGGCATGCATATGGCTCATAACTTGAAGAGCCATTTAGGAACCCCAGTTTTATGAAAGGGCATGTGAATTTTTTTGGAATTGCTGAGCCTGATGGTATAGCATTGTTTTAGCTTGTCATGATATGCAGAGTTTTCAACCCTAATGAACTAAAGAGACTTTTAATGAGGTAGCTGGAAAAGCACTTGATGTTCTTGCAATTCTTCACTTTATTTACAAATGGCCTAATGTAACTAATAACTTAAAAATGAGGGTAATAAGCAAAATGCTACCCATTATCTCGAGAAGAATATTAAAAAGCTGGGTAATGTGCTGGCATTGTAGTTAACTAGTGCTGAGTGAATAATTTACCGCAAACACTTTATTTCTTGCTCATACAAAATCCATAAGTGCATCACAATTTATTTGCTTAAATTTACTGGATGATTTAAAAAAAAAAAAAAATTCTCTAAGGATCCATTGCTGGTATTTGAAAACTTAACTCTGAGGCTCCTCTGTGATTGGCTAGATAAATCTATTTCATCTCTTTTGGTCTTTCTTCAGATTAGCGCATAAATAGGACTTTCAGAAGACTTCCACACAGTGTGCTATAACACACATCTGTTGGCTGGGGACAGTCCCCCTGCTTTTGCAAACAAGGTCTGTGCTGTCATATGCAGCAAGAGCAATTTTAGGCATTTGAACTTCTACTTCCTGTTATCTCCCTCTGTCTCAAAGCAACAGCTAGTGACTATTTCTTTGGTTCATTGAAGGTTCACATTCAGAGCTATGCAAGCTAAGATAATGAAATGTGTAATTAAACCTCATGCTTGAGTTTGGAAATTGATCTCGTGCCAGTGTGAGAGAAATTTGTTTGTTTGTTTGTTTTTCCCCCCACCAGTACACAGCTTCGTACAGTTGGCAAAGTACACTGTCAGATGTGCTTTGTTGTCCTTGGGAATCCCAGGTGCAATGGGCATCATTAAAAGCCTGAGTATGTCAGCAGTTCTTATAGAAGGGATGGGATATACTAGTTTTCCTGTGATCACAATGGGAGCTAACCATTCATTTACCCAGGATGATATGGTAACAGTTGGCTAATAGGATTTCTGTCATTGTCACTTTGAGGGATGCAGGACTTTCACCAATAGTGTGGGTTCTGTACTCTTCTCCAAAATCCTCTTTCCTTTGTTCTGAGTGCTTGTGAACTGAGGTTTAGGAGTTCAAGCCCAAATGACAATAATAATCCCAAGAATGCATTGTAGCCTATAAACTGTTGCTTGTTCTCAGGAGAACAGACCAAATGGGTTGTGACTCTAAAGGGGCTATCTTGCAGTGAAAAGTTCGTAACCAGCAAGAAGCGAGTTTTCACAGCTATAAAGGACGTGTGCTTGAGACACAGACACATTGGTAAGGAAGGTTGGTTTTGTTGCCTGTGTGTTGAGGTAGCTCTAAAAGAACTGGTCATGGAAAGGAACATCAATGCCCAGTGTATCAGGATGCATGGGAATAGGGTACTAAACTGATTTATTCAAGTATTTGCAAGAGTTTAAGGAGAGCATTTGTGGACCCATACAGTTAGGAATACAAATAAAAGGTTCCTTATGTGACTTAAAGGGGTGATAAAGTTTTCCCTCTAATTTAGAAAATTTGGAAGGTCTATAACAATCTTTTAAAAGTATTTTTTACAAATAAATGGGCAAAAGGTGCAATTTGATTGCAATCATAGAGCATAAATCTTTTAATAGAAAGTGAACTAGTACAGTTCTATTTCTTAATAGCTATTACTTATGTATATAAATCAAAAGAGTTGGTGAAATTACCTCTAGCAGACTTTACCTTCAATGAAATTTCTGGCTGACTGTTCAGAAATCCAGGACATTTAATTTTTCCTTTCACCTGTTTCTTTCTTAAAAGGGCTGATAAACGAAAAATCATGGGGAATCAACACTACAACAGATCAGAGGTGGCTGGGTGTAAGCATCAGAGGGTTTAAGTGCAAAGAAGTAAAAAATAATAAAAAATTTTCAAAAGTAGTGCATCCAGCAGGAGTAAGGAAGTGATTGTGCCTCTGGATCTGGCACTGCTGAAGCCACAGCTTGAGTACTGGTTTCAGTTTTGGGTGCTACAGGATAAGAAAGACATGGAGATGCTGGAACAGGTCCAGAGAAAGGCAGCAAAGCTGGTGAGGGTTTGGGGAACATGGCTCATGAGGAGTGGCTGATGGACCTGGAGTTGTTTAGTCTGGAGCAGAGGAGGCTGAAGGGAGACCTTATTGCTGCCTACAACTCCCTGAAAGGAGTTTGTAGTGATGTGGGGGTTGGTCTCTTCTCCCAAGTAACAAGTGATAGGACAAGAGGAACTAGGTTTATGTTGCACCAGGGCAGGTTTTGACTGGCTATCAGGAAGAATTTCTTTATTGTAAGAGTGGTGAGGCCTTCACACAGGCTGCCCAGGGAGGTGCTGGAGTCACCACTCCTGGAGGTACTCAGAAAATGTGTAGATGCATCACTATGGGACATGGTTTATTGGTCATGGTAGTGTTGGACTGATGGTTGAACTTGGTGATCCTAGAGGTCTTTTCCAACCTTAGTGATTCTATGGTTCTAAGTGCATTCCTCAGAGTGCAAATTTCCCTGCAAGCCAAGGTGCTGAACAGCTGATTGAGATTGCTGCTGCTTGCAAGGACAGCTTGTTTGCTGGTTTGCTAGCTTCGTACCCTGCTGTGAAGATGACTGTTAAACTGTGCTCTTTCTTCTGTGGAATAAAACCTTCCATGGTCCTCTTCTTGCCAGAGGAGTATACTGAGCTCTTTCTAACATATAGGACCGTGGTAGGTACCTGCTGTTTTCTGTGGCCAGGGATGTAAGGTCTCTCCCAAAACAGGAACACAGGCTTCATCCCTTTTTTGAAGTCTTTAAAACCTGGTATTACCGTACTTCTAAGTATAACTGGCTTTGTGGTTACAGTGTGTAGAAAATGTTATGGCACATGGGTTCATTAATTAAATTGCACAGGAAATTGACATTGGTTGACCTAGCTAAGAAGGTGAGTCTTCAGTATAATTTACCCTCTGTTTTGGCTGGTAACTTGTCCTCAGATCTCACCTGAATTGAAAGACCCTTTTTGCCAGGGATGGTGCATGACTTGATCTTTAGCTTCATGAAAGAACAGGGCAAAAATATTTCAGTTTCTCCATAACACAAGTCTCTCTCTTTCTGACAGATTAAACTGTGAAATAGTTTTAGGAAATAAAGGAAAACTGGTGCTGGGAAGAGAGATTTCTTGACTTTTCGCTCTCTGTTTGCAGTATAACATTATCATCTTCTGAACCTATTATGATCCCCAGGGAGGTGGGGTTAGGCTAAGAGAAAAAATGTGTTCTTGATTTAAAAGTTGTGCATCCCCAGGCTTGGCCTGAACTTTCCTTTATCAAGAGCTTGTCCTTAAGCTGGCATTCTGCAGCTGAATGCTGAAATGTGTCCCTGCAGGCGAGATGACTGTGCCACACTGTCTTAGATAAGTTCCAATTTGTCAGCCTCGCCTTCCGGAGATGAAACCCTATCCTGGCACCAAAGGGGATGTGTTTCTTAGTCTGGGCAGCTCTTCACTGAGGTATCCCAGAAATGCCATGACAAGGCAGCTGAACTATCCTGACCGTTCTCTAAAGGTGTTTCACAGCTCAGTAAGTCTTCCCAGTCTTTGCTGTGCCTGTGTTGCCTTCAGTTGGCTAGCCATGTCAGTATGAACCTTCAGTAAATTAAAGCCATGAATTAGTCAAAATGGTCTGAACTGTCATTTCTATAATGTCCTTCTAGCTTGGTTGTAGAGACTGCAAGAATTTGTGTGGATGAGGAAAAGAGGGCACACACTAATTCCAATCCTTTTTTGCTTCACTGTCATGTATGATATTTTTGATGTTAACACTACCTTTACTGCTTGCTTGGGTGAGGGGTTAACAAAGAAATTTGTTGGATGGAAAGGATGGCCGGTCCTACTATACTGGAAAGCCAAACTGACCATAACACAGTCTCCATATTGTAATGAAAGCTGTGTTAGGATGAAATATTTTAGACAAATGGTACATTTTTGCCCCAGAAACACATATTTGTAAGGACTGAAATGGTTTGTGGTGGTGAGTTGAATCTGAAAAATTCTTTCAAGTGAAAAAAGGGAGCTGGGAAAGCTTAAGAAACATTCAGAATTATTCATATGAGCATTTTATAAAGGATAAACTTCTTTTTGTTAATGATATGGTATGTTTTAAAAAGGATCCTTTTTTAAAACAAACAAACAAACAAACAAAAAAAAAAACAAAAAAAAACCAACACACAACCTTTTGAAGAGTCTGAAATACAAAGAGAAAACTAGTCTTATGACCAGATGAAATATTTCAGATTTATCCTGAATAGGTTCTTGTGGACTTTATTCTGGGACTAGGAATAGTCAATAGTTCAACATTTGTGTTCACTTGTAATTTATGAGGGGTATTTTGACAGTAAAAGCATATGTGGACTTTATCCAAATTATTTTAGCTCTAAATCAGAGCTGTATGTCGTAACACTGAGGAGTCCTGATTCTAGTTGTCGATACTATCACTTTGGGAGATATGTGTGTATATATGTTCACAGTGACTGGATATGTTATTTAGTTCTTACTGTCATTTGTCCAGTTGTGAAACATGGCTATTCATGTGCATACTGTCATTTGCATAACATATCTTGATTATTTTTCACCTATTAGTTGGAGGGAAAGGTTTTTTCTTAGCTTCGTTTAATGCGTATGAAATTCAGGTATTGCCTTGAATTGAAAAACAGAGTATCTGTCTCAGATGACAAGATGAAGCTCTCGATGGAGTTTATTTTTCCTAATTAGGTGTTTGTCATCATGTATGCTGTATAACAACGTATAAGTAAACAATCATGGACCTTTTGAATAAATTTATTGGTTTTATTTATGTAACTGGGCATAAAAAAATCGATAATTACCAGGTATAGCCGCAATATAACTGGTATTTAATGACAATTACTTGTTGTTACCATAGAAATGAGTCCAAAGTAGTTACCTATAATTTCTCATTCCCAAACCTCACACATGTTGTATTGCAGTATTACCATAGTAATTGCCTATTAGTCATCATAAAATAAGCAGTTACCCAGAAGATATCAGGATAGTGTGAAATTTCTCATCTCCTTCAAAACTTGCAGCACATGCTGCTTCTCGTCTTCCTTTAGTGGGATTTTTGCCTGAATGACAAGAATGTCCGTTGTACATTAACCCAAGGGAAGAAGGGATGTGACTGAGAGAGAATTGTACTCTAAAAATGCATCACATCAGGAAAAGTATGTTATATCCCCTAAAAATACAGAACTATTTCTCCGTGTTGAAAAATAGCTTTTTTTTCAATCCCATGAAATGGAGGTTTGTTCCTTGTCATGAATTTCTTATCTTTTTTCCAATTCAGTTGTGACCAAAGCAGAGGCTATGTATCTCAGGGGGGCTGTGAGGACAGCCGTGCTGTCAGACCTCGCAAGCCCAGCATCCACTAATGCGGCAGTGGACAGTGCCACGCTTCTTGTAAGAGCAGGAGCTTCTCATAAGGTGCTTTCCCCCAAGTACTTTCTCAAAGTCCAGTGAATTTCCTTTCAGACATTTCCTGAATTTATGGGATTTATGTGTGCTCAGTAATGTGTGGTGGATTTGTCATCTTAGCATTTGTCCAGCTTGCCCTCAGAGGACAAGCATTAGCTTTATCAATCTCCTCTGGCTTGAGGTTGTTCAGCTCCTGTCCCATTGCAGGAAGCACCACCCTCTTCAGCCTGCTGTGAATTTCATGGACTTCTCCTCAGTGGCCCCTCTTGCACCTTGTTTGCCTTGTTAATTTAGACTGCACGTCAGTGAGGCCAGGGAGTCTGTCTGTGCCTGTCTAGATCACCTTTAGTGTCAGCTGGGGGCTGGTGACTCATGTGGAGGCAAATCGTGTTCCCTTTCATAGCTCGGACTGACCCCCCATAGAGTTGTGACAACTGAGCTTGGAAATCCAAAACTGGCAATCCAAGGTGGCTTTCCGATGCTTCAGTGTCTTTTGACAACCTGGTGGATTTAAAACATAGCTATGGCCAGGAATAGCCACTCTGATAATGGGGACAAAACCAAACCAAAGGGACCTACCACAGTGAGGGATTGGACGTTTCCTTCTATCGCCTTTTCCTGTGTGGCGAGGGAGAGGGTAAGGCATGGCAGAAGCTTTCTCCTCCACAGGCTCTTGCTTGGCATTGAGGACAGGTCAGGAGTTTTCCATGCTGTCTTCCTCCCATATCCTGCATGTGTTTTTGTCTGTTTTGGATCTCCTGGCTCAAGCAGAGTGCCAGGTTAGGGCACAAAACAAAGTCCAGGGTGGATCCACAGCTGTGATACAAGTGTGCTCTGGGCAGTGGAAATTGGAAAAGACCAAGGAAGAAAGTGAGCAGCAAAGGTGTTTTTTCTGTCCCCTACATCCGTCTGGCTCAGAGCATTGCCCTTCCTTTCCTCCTTGGAAGTTTTCTTTCCGTTGTGGCTTTTATTGCCCAGAGAGTGCTGTGATCGTAAGATGGTTACAGCGCTTGTGCTCTGCTCACCATGACTTAAAAAAAAAAATCTTCCTTGTAGAAAAGTTGTCATCCTTTATCTTAAAACAAATACAGGGTTTGCAAAAGGATTCCTATCTACTGCCATTGAAAATGCTCTTTATATTGATGTGGTAACTGCTCATTTAAACCATATTACAGCTCCTGAGTATTTTTCAGTTGCTATTGATGTGACAAATTCTCTTGCACAGAGGACTGCACCAATCAATAGAGTCAGTATATGTGCTTTAATAACAAAGCCACATGCCTTGGGGTTCCAGCTGAATCTGAACCTTTTAGTAACATTAAATAAAGCTATATTTATTTTGCTTTTGGTGCAAGAAAAAAAAAAAAGAAATCCGAACCCAACCTCATTTCATACAACTTGTTGGAAGTGTTTGAAGGTAGCATTATGGGGCTGATTTCGCATGTGATGAATATGTAACTAGTGTCAGAGCTGCTATTTTGTTATTACAAGCAAACCCTTCTCTTTTAGTTAGATTGATCTGGGACTACAGAGTAGCCTTTTAGTTTTAGCTGAGCAGGGAGAGAAGTCATAATAAGAAATACTGAAATTGTAACATTTTTATACCAGCCATTATTCTGCTGAGAATGAGACATGATGTCCTTAAAGGGACAGGGCTATTTATTTTCCATTTAAATAGGACCTTTTGTGAATATTACCTTTGGGCTCTTAGGCAGAGAATAAGCACCCAACTCATGAATCCCAGCCAAGTGAATAAAAGTTTTGTACGTAAGTGCCATTTATGCCTGTGAGGTGCTGTAGGAGCCTATTCTTGACCTTCTCTGACCTGATTTTGTGCATGGTTTTGTCTTCTAGAATCTATTTGTAATCAACAGGGGTCTTAATGTCAGTTTGACTGCAATTTTTGTTTCCTCTCCTTCCCTCCTGAATAGCTGACCTTAGGGCTGAAGAATACTAATGGGGTTTCTTAGCTTTATTTTCAGTTAAGTAACAAAACATATTGAACTTCCTTCTCTTTTTTTTTTTTTCTTTCCTCTTTAAATCTGGCTTGTATATCTGGTGCTGGGAGTTCTTTTTCATAGCAGCAACCAAAGTGGTTTGGTGGGTTTTGTTTTGGTGTCCTTGTTTGTTTTAAATTCTGCAAGCGACTTAGTAAACTTCAGCCAATTTGCTGATGATCTTTGTTTTGGTTCACCCATCTGCAATTTAGGAATAATGATGTCTCAGATATCTAAAATTAGCTGTGGAGCAACATTTATTAGTGTGTGTTTAAAAAAAAAAAATAAAAAAGAAAACCCCAACCAACAACAAAAACAAACAAACAAACAAAAACCAAACAAACAAAAAAAAAAAAAAAAACATGTTGCATCCCTTGGCTTTGAGGCACTATGTAGGAACCAAGGAGCATTGTTTAGAAAACTGATATCTTTATATACACCCATGCAACCAAAGCAGTGCTTTATTGTTAGTTTTGCAAGTGAGAGAAGGGATAATCACAATGAGTTGGTTTCTGTTTAATGTTGCAAGGAGCTGAGCAACAGCTCTCCTTCTCCAACAGCAGTTGCCAGACCACAATCCATAGCATTTAAGAGCTGATACAAAAGACTGGAAGGTTGCCCCAGAAAGACTATTTGCCAGACACAGGGGGTCATGGCTGTGACAGAACCCAAGAAATATGCTGTGTATTCACAAGTGCCATCTGCTGGTACAGTTTATTGAGCCATTTCCAATGACAGGTCTAAGACATGCCTGTGACTGCCTGTTTTTTATTGGTGGTCATCTGGCAGCTGCTTGCTTACATGGCATGTATTCTTGGCTTCCAACATGAATTGCACCCAGCTGCAAGTGCACCAGAGAGATCCTCCCATGTTGGCAGTTGCTGTAAGGATGCTGCACCAAAGTGCCTTGAAAGAAGGGAGGTATCAGCACAGTATCAGTGGGCAGGAGAGGTGTCCATGGGGTGCTTATTGGATGAGGAGCTGGTCTTTCAGGTGTTTGTGTATCTGTCAACAATGGGCACAAACCAGACTCCAGTTCCCAAGGCTGTGGCTCCTCCTTTCCCCCCAGATGAACTTAGTGATACTGTTGCTTTGCTGAAGGTCTATTTCAGGGAAGTGCTCAGAAGTGTCTCTTGCAATAAAGGCTGTAACTCAAGAGTGTGTGTTAATTCTCTGTGGGCTTCCTTCCCCAGCTGCCCTTGCCCTTGTTTAGTTTCCCCTCCTTAACACAATTATTGGCTCAAACAAAAGGTGTGGTTCCTCGCAGAAATCAAGAGTAGCTGAAGCTTAGTATGAACTCTACAGCCTTTTTCTGTGTTGTATTTGCCTCACCAGCAGCATCATTGAATTGTCAACTCATCTGGAAGAAAATACCAGAACCCGAAGTATTGATGAGGTTGAGCTCAGCTCCAGCCCTGCCTGTATTCTCATGTCCTGGGATCTAAGAGCTACATCCAACCCTGTGGACACCTACACAACTGAGGCTATAAACAGGGATTCAGGTTGTCTTGCTATCTGTTATCGAGTGGGGTTATTCCCTAACTAGACTCCTCAGTCCTTCCCCATCTTTGGGAGTTGCTTTGGAAGAGATTGCTCTATCCTGACACCTGGCTAGCATGGAGTTTGGCAGTAGATAGTCCTTGGCAGTACTCTCCTAACTGCCTGGTGAAAAGAAGGCTCTGGGGAGACCTTATTGCATGGGGCCAGACTGTTTAGTAAGGCATATAGCTGTAGTACAGGGGTTGCTGGTTTTAAGCTGAAAGAGGGGAGATTCAGACTAGGTATAAGGAAGATTTTTTTACACTTAGGGTAGTAGAACACCCGCCCAGATTGCCCAGAGAGGTGGTAGGAGCCCCACCCCTGGAAACATTCAGGTTAGGTCGGACAGAGCTCTGAGCAATCTGCTCTAGTTGAAGATGTCCCTGCTCTGTGCAGAGGCTCAGACTAGATGACCTTGAAAGGTCCATTCCAATGCAAAGCATTCTGTGACTCTTGAGAAGAACTGAGACCCCTATGTCTATTGGTTCAGGGGGCAGAGCCAGGCTACTTTTGACTTCTAGATTTGCAGCTTACACTTCAGTGCTTGCTTGTGCCAGCAGGGCTGGTCTTTACAACAATTAAGTGAAAAATGGAAACTACAAGTCAAAAGGAGAAATATTTTCCTTAGCTGGAGAAATGACCAATTAGAGATTAAGTTCTGCCTTAATGAGATCACCTATTGTTCTTTCAAGGTGAAAAACCTTAAAGAGGGGGAGTGAGGAAGGTGTTTTGCCTGCTGCCTGTGAGCATAGGAAGGCTCAGCATGTAATAAATGTTTATTCCAGTTTTGGATTGTTCCACCCCAAACAGTTAAGATTCCTTTTCCTAC